>NW_005366171.1:3037373-3039647 GCF_000412655.1 Myotis brandtii
ATATATATATATTTCTGAAAAACTATAAAGTCCAGAAGCCATAAAGGGAAAAGTTAATCAATTCATCTAAGTAGTAATGTAACTTTAGTATGAAAAAAGAAAGGGAAAAAACACAACTAAAACTTAAATCAAAAGACTAAGTTTCAGCCCAGCCAGCATGGCTCAGTGGTTGAGCATCGGCCAATGAACCAGGATGTCACTGGTTCGATTCCCGGTCAGGGTATATACCCGGGTTGTGGGCTCTATACCCAGTGTGGGGCATACAGGAGGCAGCCTATCAGTGATTATCTCTCATCATTGATGTTTCTATCTCTCTCTCCCTCTTCCTTCCTCTCTCAAATCAATAAAAAAAAAATTTTTTTTAAAGACTAAGTTCCAATCAAAGAAAACATATTTAAAACATTTGTCAAAGAACTCTCTTCCTTAACTTAAATCAGTGATTCTCAGCCTTCTGACCCTTTAAATACAGTTCCTCATGTTGTGACCCAACCATAAAATTATTTTCATTGCTACTTCATAACTGTAATGTTGCTACTGTTACGAATCGTAATGTAAATATCTGATATGCAAGATGGTTACCTTAGGCGACCCCTGTGAAAGGGTTGTTCGACCGCCAAAGGGGTCTCGACCCACAGGTTGAGAACCACTGCATTAGAGGAAGTAAGGATCAATCCAAAAGATTAAGTAACTTGCCCAGGATATCACACACTTAGGGATAGTTCTTATGCTAATATCTTGCCTTGGGAATTCCCAGAACAAGTGGGTAATGTCAAACACCAACCTTACCTGAGATAGAGACTCCTGGTTGCAGTTGCTCAAGAAAGACATTTGCCTTGCCTGGGGGGGAGACAGTTGGTCGGAGTCTGCCTTCATCACCACTACCACCCCCCCTCCACAGCTTTTATAAACAGAGGCCAGACAGTAATATGTATTGGTGGATTTTTTCTTTAGTCCCATTCACTTTTTCTTAGCATGTAGTCTTTTCAGGCTTCCTGGGTGGGTCCAAAGCCAATAATTCTGTCTCTGCATGAGCTTTAAAATTCAAGTCCCTGAAGTAGTGGAAAACAACGTTCTGCTTGGACCCAGCACTATCTGGGTAGTCTTGGCGTAGGCTTAAATTGCTGTCCAGATTATTAGATCTCTCAGCTATGCATTTACAAGGACATTTACTATGTTGCTCTTGTAGTTTTTAACCTAGCGTATCTAGGTGTTTATAGCAGGAGAATTTTTTGGTTACTCTAATTTGCCAGAACAAAGATTCCAATCACAATTTTTTTATTGACAATCAAATTAGACCTTTTAACCTCTACCTTCCCAGTTCTTACCTTAGGGAGCATTTTATGCAGTTTTAAATTCCTGAAAATAGGCTCATGTTTTTGAGATGAGTTTTTATTGAAAACCTAGAACAAACTATGGCATAAATTCTAAAACAGCTGCCCAGACAACTGTAACACCAAATTATAAGCCTAAAATGTTCTACTAATGATCATATGTCCTAATTTCAGAAACAAGCCTTATTTTAATAATTGACAGAGAAAGCACAATTTTAAAATACAGCTGCAAAAACTTATTGTATTGATAGACACTGTTAGGACTGAATTATGTCCTCCCAAAATGTATATGTTGTAGTCCTAACCCCCCAGTACCTCCGAATGTAACTGTATTTGGAGATAGAGTCTTAAAGAACCAATTAAGTTAAAATGAGATCATTAGGGTGGGGCCTACCCCAATATGAATGGTATCCTTATAAGAAAAAGAAATTAGGACATAGACACACAAGGGAAGACCATGTGAAGATGGCCATGTAAAAGCCAAGGAGAGAGGCGTCAGAAGAAATCAACTTACTGCACACCTTGATCTCGAACTCCCAGCCTCCATAAATGTGAGAAAATGAATTTCTGTTGTTTGAACCTCCCAGTCTGTGTTACTTTATATGGCAGCCCTAGAAAATGAATACAGCTTCCTATTATTTCTTAATAATGTATACAACTATTTAAAACACTTCCCATTGTGTCCTGCTATTTGAAAGTTATCTAATTTAAGATCTCAAATATTCTTTGTTAAGATTAAATATTCCTTATACATTTTAATAATTATCATATTTAACAACATATAAAATAGCTCAGTCTTTGAACTGGCTAAATGTAGGTATTTATCAATAACATAACCCATCACAGTATCAACAACAGAAAAATAAAGAATCTTAGCTATTTTGTTTTTTATTTTTGTGGGTTTTTGTTAATCCTCACCAGAGGATATTTTTCCCATTGCTTT
>NW_005366171.1:3039749-3040200 GCF_000412655.1 Myotis brandtii
GAGAAACATCAATGTGAAAGGGTTAGTCAACGGGTTGCCATCCACATGTGCCAGGACCAGGGCGGGGCATGAACCCAAAGCCCAGGTACATGGCACCCTTGACCCGGAATCAAACCCCATGACCCTTCGTGGGGATGGGGAAAAGTGACACATCACCCAAGGGCTTAGCTATTTTGAATACTACTCAACAAAACCCACACTGACTAAATACACTAATTGCTTTACCTTGATCTGGTGCACTCAGGCCCATCATAGAGCTTAGCAGTTTATGAACAGGCATTGCCCAACCATAGCAGCTGAAATAAAATCTTTGTACTCATTCCAAACTGTGATCTACCGCTTAAAAATGTCTAATTTAATCAGTCTTTGCTAAAGTTAGGGAAAAACAAAAAGCTGACCTCTGGGCCCTGGGCAGCACCTGGGCTCCGGGCCGCCCCCCCCCCTCCCCCGT
>NW_005366171.1:3040245-3043083 GCF_000412655.1 Myotis brandtii
TGGGGCCCAGATGCTGTGGGCTGGGGCACAGCATGGGCCTCTGGGCCACCCAGCAGCACCTCCCAGAAGCCGGGGGGGCAGCGTGCTCTCTCCCTGGCCTTGCAGACCTGCTCCTGCAAGTCCTGCGGTCCGGTCCTGGCAGCTGTGGCCCAGCTCACCCAGAAGTGGCTATGCGGGGTGGGCTTCTTTCAGGTGCCTGGCACCTGAGGGGGGGAGGGGGTCGCTTCCCCAGCACGTGAGCCCTGACGTCCTGGGGGAGGGTACCAGGGGGAGTGGGAGCAAGCTCGGTGGACACCCTGCATTCTCACCCCACCTCCATCCCCGTCACCCCCACCCCCAGGTAGCTGGTAAGAGGTCACTGCGTGCCACCCCCTGGTGGTCAGTGCATGTCATAGTGAGCGGTCAAACTCCCAGTCTCCTGGTTGAACTCTCGGTCAAACGACTACCCAAGGGGACAATTTGCATATTAGGCTTTTATTATATTGTTTTTTTCTAAAAATATAGAGGATATGGTAGCAGATTTCAAGTTTTTTTAAGAGGCAAGCATAAAACCTTTAACTCATATACATGCATGTGTGTGTGCATGTCTATACACATTCATATATAGAGATATGTGTGTGTGTATACATATGTATGTATATATACACATATATATATACACATATATATATGTGTGTATATATATATATGTGTGTGTGTGTGTATATATATATATATATATATGTATTTAGCAAAGTTTCCACTTAAAGGCTTTGAGGGAGATGGGAGGAAAAACAAACATCAAACTGGTATTTTTTAAAGATAAGTGTTTAACGTGATGAAGCTGGACTGGAGTTTGAGGGCAGGGTGGATGAAGTATTGGTAAAACAGGCTATTGCAGTAATACAGATAGAAAAGCAAGGATAATCCTTTGGGCTAGAATGGAGGTGGTGATGAAGAGAAGATACATCTGAAAGACACTTTGGGAGGTAAAAGTATACTGTTTATAAATTTATTTAATCATATTCTTCTCTGGGAAGTAAGGCTGGAGATTAAAAATGGTGGCAGAGTAAGTGGATGCTGCACAGACATGCTCCCAGGAACAAACTGGAATTACAACTAAAATACAGAAAAATTTCCTGAATAATCAACAGAAGACTTGCAGGAGAGAACCCTGATACCTGAGGACCAAAAGTGAAGACCGCATAGAGGCTGGTAGGGGGGTAGAGGCAAGAAAGGGCTGGCTAGACACCTACAGACAGCAACTGAAGTTCCCAAGAGATATCTCAGCTGTGGGCGGTTGCCACTGAGAACTCTGGGATCTAATCCTCAAGCTGGGCCTCCAGCAGAGAGCACCAGAACTGAGAAGGGTACCCACATAACATCTGGCTGTGAAAAGCAGCAGGGTTGCTGTCTGTCAGGGAGAGACAACTGGAAATTCAGGCATCCTCTTAAAGGGCCAATGCACAAAATTCCCTGTGGAGTCACCCACCTTGTGCTCCAGTAGAGGGAGGGCAGAGTGGACTAGAGCTGTGCAAGCAGAAGCCAGGACTGGGGACCCAGGGGATAGAGCTCAGAAGGCAGACACCCCCAGTTTCCTGTGCTGAGTCATTCCCTCATGCAGAGGTGGACATCTTTCCCACATAGACATTTGCCTTACCTGGGGGAAGACAGTTGACCCACCCTATTGGGAAACACCTTGCCCTGAGGCCACTTAAGAGAATAAAAATAGCAATTAGCCTCCAGACAGAAGCAAACTGCTCCATCCTGTTGAAAAAATCTTTCGCCACACCTGAGGATGATTGCCTGGGGCCATTCAAGTGGGAATCCTATCAGTCTGTAGGCAGAGGCAGTTTCTGAAAGCTTTGAGTCTTTGCCTGGTCTGATTAGTCAGAAACAGTCTTTGACACTGTCCTGCACTAGAGATTGAGAGGCGCAGAGGATCGACCTAATACATAGTCACAAACCCAAACAGACAGCCAAACTGAGGAGACAAAGAAATAACCCCCAAGATTCTTCTCTGCTTTAATCAAAACATTGAGTACTAACTAATGTAATTATATCTGCAATTTAATTAAAACGGTAATCAAAACATATTTGATCAAATTTATAATTTAGTCAAAACTTTGATTACAGGTTTATCAAATTCTTCAACAATTTTATCAAAGTCACAAATCTATTCTCACTAGTAGCCCGGTGCACGAAATTCATGCACATTAAAAGGGAGTTAATTACTCTAACCGGTTTGGCTAAGTGGATAGAGCATTGGCCTGCAGACTCAAGGGTCCCAGGTTCAATTCTGGTCAAGGGCATGTACCTTGGTTGCGAGCACACCCCCAGTGGGGAGTGTGCAGGAGGCAGCTGATCAATGTTTCTCTCTCATCGATGTTTCTAACTCTCTATCCCTCTCCATTCCTCTCTGTAAAAAATCAATAAAATATATTTTTTAAAAGGGAATTAATTAGCAGAGATATTTTAATATTGCTATTTGCCCTTTCTCTATAATAGAAGTGTGAGAGATGAAAGGAAATTAGTAAAATGTATATGAAAATAATATATAAATTTATTAATAAATAAACAGTAACAAAAGGATATAACAACAACAGAGGCATGATATAAAAACGACAAAAACATGATATGAAAACAACAAAAACATGATATGAAAACAACAAAAACATGATATGAAAACAACAAAAACATGATATGAAAACAACAAAAACATGATATGAAAACAACAAAAACATGATATGAAAACAACAAAAACATGATATGAAAACAACAAAAACATGATATGAAAACAACAAAAACATGATATGAAAACAACAAAAACATGATATGAAAACAACAAAAACATGATAT
>NW_005366171.1:3045128-3045490 GCF_000412655.1 Myotis brandtii
CTGCAAGCACCTCTGAGAGAAAGCCACCCTCAAGTTCTGCCCGATGCCAGACAGTCCAGTTTCTCCCCATATGAGTTTGGGTCCCCAGAGACTCGCCCAGAACTGGCGTTCAGAGCAGTCGGGAGCTTGTGTCTCCCTCCTGATTGAAAAAGACAGCCAGCCGCGTCCTCAGTTGCCAGCTTTTTCCGAGTGCACCTACGTACCTCTGCAATTTACTTCCACACCTCCTCTGAGTCTCAGTGTGCTTTTCTCTTTCCTTCTAGTTGTAGAATTTCCACTCGGCCAGCCTTCCTGTGCTTCTGGATGATGTCTGTTTTGTCTTTTAGTTGTATTTTTGAAGTGGTTGTGCGAGGCAGCAATTT
>NW_005366171.1:3045572-3046229 GCF_000412655.1 Myotis brandtii
TCGTCGAATCAATTTAAATGGGAGGCCAGTGTCAGATGGGGACAAATTAATTCTTGGAATCAGAACAGCCTCTCCCTCTGCAGATCCTGTTAATACTTCAGCTTCGATAATGTTAGGTCGTAATCTTTTGATAATAAATCTGGTACCATTACAAAGACCCCATTTACTATTGAGATTTCTCAATAGCATGATGATTGCACCCACTTTCAATTTTAATTTATGACACGGCATTCCCGAAGGAGTAATACTATTAAGAAATTCGATGGGAAAATTTTCCTTTTCAGCATCATCTGTGGAATCAATGGAATCATCACTCAAATATGTGTGAAAATCTCCATCAAGTATATCCAAATTTTCTTCATTTAATTTTGTACATGCTCATTTTTTTGTACAAAGAATTGCACCTTTAGATCTATGTTTAATATTATCTATAGCAGTGGTTCTCAACCTTGGCTACACATTAGAATCACCTAGTAATCTTTTTAAAATCCCGATTCCTGGGCCTCATCCTTTGGAAATTGTTTCTTTGTTATGGGGTGGGGCCACAACATTAGTAACAAAGAAACAGAATTAAAACTTTATTGTGGGGAGCTGCTACCGTGTTTTGGACAGATTCAAGCCTTGGACTGATGAGAGGGCACAGTCCTCTCATTGCCA
>NW_005366171.1:3046360-3047696 GCF_000412655.1 Myotis brandtii
TTGAATAAGATTGAAACCCAGGAGAATGTTGTAAACATCTTGGTCACACCCTTACTTTGCCTCGTAGCATCTGCTATAAAATAAAGGCATGGCTGTGGGCGTGGGTGATGTCTCTCAGAGAAGCAGCGTCCCACTGAGACCTGTTCATTTTCTTGTCTGTCTTTTCTAAGCCTTTCAGCCGCCCCCACTCAGGTTCACCCCTGGCCATGCTGGTGTGAGGCACACTTTAGAAAGATCTGCCTCCTCGCTCCGAGGCTGGGTTCCTGCCTCAAACCCCGCCTTACAGGAAACAGCTCTGGGAAATAGCTTGGGGGAGGGTGCAGTGGTTGCCAAGACAACCCCTGCAGCACTGACTTCCTTCCTCTTGGTCGAGGAGTTCTTCTGGACGTGATAAACACCACCCATAGTTTTTTTTGGTTTTTTTGGTTTTTTATATTTTATTGATTTTTTACAGAGAAGAAGGGAGAGGGATAGAGAGTTAGACACATTGATGAGAGAGAAACATCGATCAGCTGCCTCCTGCACACCCCCTACTGGGGATACCAGTCGATTTTAATCCTGTCAATTTCTATTGCAAAGGTTAGGGCGTTTCTTATCTCCATTCCAGGGAGTAAAGATTATGTAGCTTAAGCGTGATTGTTTGTAGTTAAAGTGATTAAGTACCCGCCTGGCACTTAGTTAAGGGGTTGTATCACCTCCCTAACCTCAGGGAAAAATCCCCACCTGGGGAAATAACCTTTCTCGGAGAGGTGACCTTGGTTAAAACACATGGCACTAAGGAGAGCAAACATATTAAGAACAATATGCTGTATATGCCAGGTCCCTTGAAACATATGCTGTGCAGATGTTTCTTTCCTGCAGCGACTGTGTCAAGCAGCAAGGATGGACCGGCTTCCGGCAACAAAAAAATACATGAACTATCACAATGATTACAGAATCCATGTAACGTCTATATTAAAATGATCACAAAGGTGACTTGTTCATTATAGCTGAGGAAAATAAGATTGGCCACGCCCACTCCACAAAGGCCAGTGCCTGGGGTCACACGTCAGTCAGGGGCAGGCCCCGAACCGGCGCCTCATTGGTCGCTCCGCTGGGCGGGGCGGGGTGGGAGGCGCCGCTCTCGGCGTGTATACTCTGGCCCGCGCCCGTGGGTCACTCAGATTCAGAAGCTGCTGGCCAGTGGGACCTGTAGTCCAATCCAATAGGCCCGCCTGCCGAGAGTGCTTCCGGGGCAGGGGGCGGGGCTGCCGGAAGTGGCCGGACGCCGACTGCTGCTCGTTGTTGAAGCGGCTGACGGGAAGGAGAAACCGGAGCTCCGGCGGCGCCGCGGTGC
>NW_005366171.1:3048073-3076193 GCF_000412655.1 Myotis brandtii
CCAGCGCCGGCGCCGTCCCAGCTGGGGGCAGTGCGGACCTGCAGCCGGGGCCACTGGAGAAGGAGCTCTTGAAAGTTCCTCTCCGGCCGGCTCCTTGGACGATACTCTGCTATTTTCCTAATTCACGGGCTCAGGGGGCGAGAGTGCTCCCAGATCACAGAGGTGGGTGATGTCACCGTGGTCTCGGCGGCTCAGACCAAGCGTCTTTCCCCGGGAACAGGTGGGGTGTCGTCCTTTCTCCCTTAGAAACTCGAGTCTGTCCCGGTGCACGAAATAGAGACCCCGACATATGGCGGGTGCTGTGTTCCGATAGAATTCACCCCCTTCTCTTCCCTTCCCGACGCCTCAGTCACGGGGCCTGCGGCCGGTCCGAGTGTAGCTTTCAGCATTGATGTTCTCTTACTGGGTACCTCATACTCTTACTTTGTTGGTTGGTTGAAATATAACCCACTTGCCGTAAAATCCAGTGTTTTTTAGTAATATTCACAACGCTGTGTAGCCACCACCACTCTCTAATTCCTGGATGTTTTCCTACTACAGTGGTGGTGCCCACATTCAGGTGCGCCTGCGGCACAGATGATTAATGTGTCCAGTGGCGTTCAACCTGGCATTGCCCCTGGGATGGTCAGACCTGTGGCATCAGAGTCTCTGGGATGCTTATCTGCACTTTGCCTGCAGTTCTATGTTAAGCAGGGTTTTGTTTTGTAGTTTTTGAGTAAACAAAGCTTTTGTAGTATTTTATAGTTGTCGTGACTGGAAGACTTGTTTGCTTCTCTGTGCATTTTCTTTAATGTTACCGTAGAACCAACCCACGTGTATGCTCCTTAAACATTTCATGATATATGCTAGTACACTTGCTCAGCCCTTCGGACAGTGAGCAGAAACTCGACATATATCCGTATTGATGTATATTCAAGGAAAGCAGCAAAGAAATGTGAATGTAAAAAGAAGGAAGGTTAAAAACCTGCATTTTGTGTTTTAGGTCATTGAACTTGACTTCGATCAGTTACCGGAGGGAGATGAAGTTATCAGTATTTTGAAGCAGGAGCACACACAACTGCACATATGGATTGCTTTGGCGGTCAGTATTCATGAAACAAATATTTTTTATATGTTGGCTGGGAAAACTGTTTTCAGATACAGTAATAGCCAGCTTAGGTGCATAAATAGCTTCATTGTACCATGTGTATAGAAATTAACTGTATTGCCATTTATGGAACAAAAAAGTATATATTGGTAAAGGCAAAATTCATTTAAGTTAAATAGTACTCTATATTAAGTATTTGATTATTCAGTGATTGCTCAGTGAAGACTGGCTTAATGTTTGAGGATAAGCTGAGAAAAGACAAGGTGTCAGGATGTAAACATTGCTACTTACCATTATTTCCCATAAAATAAAACATTTCCCATAAAATACTCTAGAAGGTGATTAGTTTCCATACTAACTCACAAAAGCCCTTATGGATGAAGATTATCTTGGGCTTAAGGTTTTTATCCTGTTTGGTCATCAGTACTACTGGAAATTCTCAGGAAAATCACCTCAGAGATCCTAAAATTCTACCACCCTCCACCCCGCCAGCACCAGCTGCATAATGATGTTTCCTTTTTTGTGGGAACGTTATAGTAAATGATTATAGTAATAGAGTAAACACTATAATCATTATTCCTAAGCAAGTGTGCCACAGGCCACTTTTATGGAAAGATACATAGTCTCCTAATACTGTTGTTTTGAAGGGTCAGAGAAGTAGGTCTGGAATTGGACTTGTGCCCAGTGCTCAAGCCTAACTCTTAGAGTTTCTTACGTATGGATGTACTGAGAAGTGCTTTCGGTGACAAGCAGTGCTTGACATGCTAAGTTTTCTAGTCTATGTAGAACAAGCCATTAATGCTTGCCACACATTTTTTTTTAAATATATTTTATTGATTTTTTACAGAGAGGAAGGGAGAGGGAGAGGGATACAGAGTTAGAAACATCGATGAGAGAGAAACATCGATTCAGCTGCCTCTTGCACGCCCCCTACTGGAGATGTGCCCGCAACCCAGGTACATGCCCTTGACCGGAATCGAACCTGGGACTCTTCAGTCCGCAGGCCGATGCTCTATCCGCTGAGCCAAACCGGTTAGGGCAGCCACACATTTTTTAAAACCAGAAAGTAATTTCAATTTTTTTTAGTACAAATGTTTCCTTTAACAGCACTTATACAAAAATTGGAGTATTGAAGAGTTAGCATGGCAGCTGTGGTAAAATAAATTGGTGAAACATTGTGGGCTATAACTTGTTACTTAGAAAAGAGGTGGGCTTTGGGACTTTAGAGTCCTATGTTCAAATTCCAACATGGCTGCTAACTAGCTGTGATCCTAGACAAGTAATCTACCTCTGAGCCTGTTTCCTCATCTAAAATATGGGGATGTTAGTATTCACTTTAAGGGTGGTGAATATACATTATATCTAATCGTATATGAAGCTGCTGGCATAGTATGTGGCCCATAGTAGGTAGTTAATGAATGTTTGATATTCCTTTTATTATAAATTAACCAAACATGCCTAGGGAAGTTATTCAACAAGCCCCAAGTCATAGATAATTTTTGATAGATCTGTAGAGCCAGAACCCAAGTTTTCTGTTTGGAGTTCTATATATCTCTCATTATTGCTTTCTCTCTTGGGCTCTGATTTAGTTTGAAATCAACTATTGCTAGGTAAGAAGTAAATTGGAAACATTTGTAGTAAGTTATAATTTTGATAGCTTTAGTAGATATAATTCACCTGTAATAAACTGCATATATTTCTTGGGTACCATTTGAGAAGTTTTATCATATATAAACACTTGTGAAATCATCACCACAATGGAGGTAATGAATATATATCCATCGCCCCACACCCCCTAAAACTTTCCTCCTAACTCTCCCCTGCCCCCTACAGTGCCCAAGTAACACCTGATCTGCTTTTTGTTGCTAAAGATTAGTTTGCATTTTCTAGAGTTTTATATAAATGGAATCATATAATATGTATTCCTTTTTGTCTGGTTTCTTTCACTCAAAATAATTATTTTTAGATTTATTTACGTTATAGTATGTATCAACAATTCTTTTTACTGCGGAACAGTAGCCATTGTGCATATGAACCACAGCTTGTTTCTCCTTCACCTGTTGATCAACAACTGGGTTGTTTTCAGTTTTTGACTATTACAAATAAAACTGCTATAAAGATTTGTGTGCAGCTTTTTGTATGGACACATGCATTAGTAATTCTGATTTGATTCTTTACCTCATAGCTGGAATACTACAAGCAAGGAAAAACAGAAGAGTTTGTAAAGTTGTTGGAAGCAGCACGTATAGATGGCAATTTGGACTATAGAGACCATGAAAAAGACCAGATGACTTGCTTGGATACATTGGCAGCCTACTATGTACAACAGGCTCGGAAGGAAAAGAATAAGGACAATAAGAAAGATCTTATTACACAGGCAACCCTGTTGTATACAATGGCTGATAAAATTATTATGTATGATCAGGTAAAATAAGTCATAGTTCTTTGAATTTATGAAAGGAAAAAATATTACATGAAAAAATGTGTATGATAGGCAATAGATTTTTTTGAGAGAATTTTTCTTAAAATATCATGGTTAATATAAATAGTCAAAATGAAGAGAGGTTCCTTGATTTTTGTTTTTTATTTTATTTGTGTGGTTTTTTTCCCTTGTTAAAATTGGAATTTCTTTGGTCCTTGTACTGTGAAGTATATTAGCACACAAAACTTATCCACATGTTTAGTCAATAATTCCATCTCCAGGTGAATTTCAAGCATAATTTTAAAAGTTTGAACTTTTCTTTATGTCATTGTTCCTAGCACAGGAGACTTGTTGCATTTCAGAATAATTTCTCAGTTTGTTATTAAGAATTGCTCATTACTAGTTTAAACACCTTACAGTGATAGAGGAATTTGGGTGATGCTGCACCTCCTTTCTACATGGTTTTCATCTTAATGTTACACATTCATGTTAAATTGTGGTTAGTCCTGGTAAAGAGAAATCAAACATGATGCATTGCTTTTTCAGAACCATTTATTGGGAAGAGCCTGCTTCTGCCTACTTGAAGGTGACAAAATGGATCAGGCTGATGCACAGTTTCATTTTGTACTCAACCAGTCTCCAAATAATATTCCTGCCCTCCTTGGTAAGTCATTTTCGGCAAACATCTTACAAATCTGTCTTTTAGCATATGCCTGAATATATCTCTTCATAATAGCTCCTTAGTAATGGGGTAGACACCAAAGTAGAAGAGCTTTTCCTTATTAAAAATAGAACTATCTGTAATAGATCATTGTTTCTGTTGAAGTTACAGAACTAAAATATATACCAGTTAGAACAATTTTGTTATCCACTTCTAAAGAGTCAATAAACAATCTCTGTTTGGACAACTCTAAGCTATTTTAATTATTGTTAACATTCAATATAAAGACAGGACTGTTTTATTTATAGGCATAAATTAATATACTCTTATGGAAAACAAGTTTTGATATGAAATCACTTTCACTGTTTTCAAGTATTTTTTACTGAGGTGTATTTGATTTAGGTGAGTGTAGAGCATGTGAGACTTGTGTTCTTTAATTAGTGCATGTTTATTTTTTAAAAATCATTACAGGTAAAGCTTGCATTTCCTTTAACAAGAAGGATTACAGGGGAGCTCTTGCTTACTATAAGAAAGCATTGCGTACTAACCCAGGATGTCCAGGTAAGAGAAAAACCTTATTTTAAGTCTAAGCTGTGTTTGATCCAACCTAAAATATTAAGGATTTGGCAGTTGCTTATAAAGTTAGTTTTGAAAAGATACTGTAGGTTTGTTGAAATGACAGAATTGAGACTTTTACAAACATATTATGTTTGATTCAAAAACTGAGTAGTAGATGATATTATAATCTTTTTGCCCTATACTACTTTTATTTCTAAAATCTCATTATTTTAGATCTCAAGTTTTGCTGTTAAGGGAAGAATAGGAATGGGTTGACAAAAGAAAAGGGAAATGGAATCAAGATTTTTTTTTAAGATGGGAGAATATCTGTAGATAAGAATAATCTAGTAGAGAAGGAAAATTGGATGATACAGGAAAAATATCCTTATGTAGATGTGAAGGTTAGGATCTTGTGACCAGTGGAGAGGTTCTTTAGTTAGGAACATGGTTGTGTTTTGGCATGGCCTTGAAATCAGGCAGTGTGTATAAGCATAGCTGTGAACGGAGAGATAGTTTGTGCATGTAGTCAGTCACAATATTTAAGGTCTTAATGAAGCTTTTTGTTATCTTTTAAAATTACTCTTCAAAAATTAGATACTGTAGATAGTGTAGCCAGGGAAGTAATCACTTTGGGAAGTAATCAGATCATGAGGGTGGAGCTCTTATGAACAGGAAAATAGCAATGTTATAGGTGTTGTGTTCTATGGTGAGAAAGGTATCTATGGTGAAGGGGTCAGGGTAGGGGGGTCAGGGAGAGAGTAGTATGATCTAACCTTCAGTGAAATAAAGTTTGTAATATACCACAAAATTTAACAGTGTAGTTATACTGAGGTTAATTTTGGGTTTTGGGGGTTTTTTTGCAACTCATAAATAGAGAATGTTTAAGCATTTTTAAAATTTAAACCCTAAAATGCTCTAGCTTGACAGATTGAATGACTTTATTTTTTTAGCGGAAGTTCGTTTAGGAATGGGCCATTGCTTTGTGAAACTCAACAAACTGGAGAAAGCTCGTCTCGCATTCAGCAGAGCCCTGGAACTTAATTCCAAATGTGTGGGAGCATTGGTTGGACTGGCTGTTCTAGAGCTCAACAATAAAGAGGTATGTGAGTGGAAAAATCCTGGCTGATAGTCAGGCCCGCAGTCCCTTATCTAAAACTCCTGAGGCCAGAGTGTTTTAGAAATCAAGATTTCAGGTTATAGAAATGTAAGGTGGTACCTGCACTGCATAATATAGAAAATCCGGTTATTAGGACTCAAGCCCAAATGTAAACTTATATTTCTATGGCAAAAGGAGTGGCCGTTCACACCAATAGGATAGCCTCACACTTCAGGTAAAGTCTGCCACCAAATGAGCTTGCTCCAAAATAATAATAAAACTTTTTTAGAGGCTTTGGATTTCAGAATCTCAGTTATGAGATTATAGACTGTCTATCAGTTTGGAGTACATTGAACTGCATGTAACAAACAAAAGGCACACACAAGTGACTTAAACATAAGGCTTAAAAAAAAAACATAAGGCTTTTCATTGTGTACTAAAACAGCTAGACTTGGATTTGGCACCTCATTATCATCAAACCCAGGGTTTTATATCTTTCTGTCCTCCCTTACATGTGGCCCTCCTCCTCATGTCTCACCTCATAGTTGTAAGATAGCTGCTACATCTCCAGACATCTCATTATTATATCTGTATAAGGAAGGAGGAAAGGGAAAGGATAAAAGGCTTTCTCTTAGAGAAGTTCTACCCTGCTTTTCGGCTGGAACCACCATCTTCCAATAAGTCACCAAAATGACTAGCACAAAGGGAAAGAGGAGAGGCACCCGCTATATGTTCTCTAGGCCTTTTAGAAAACATGGAGTTGTTCCTTTGGCCACATACATGCGAATCTATAAGAAGGTGATATTGTAGACATCGAGGGAATGGGCACTCTTCCAAAAGGAACGCCCCACAAATGTTGCCAGGGCAAAACTGGAAGAGTCTGCAGTGTCACCAGCATGCAGTGGACATTGCTGTGAACAAGCAAGTTAAGGGCAAGAGAATGAATGTGCATAGTTAGCACATTAAGCACTCTAACAGCCGAGATAATTTCCTGAAATGTGTGAAGGAAAATGATCAGAAAAAGAAGCCAAAGAGAAAGGTACATGGGTTCAATTGAAGTGTCAGCCTGCTCCACCCAGCGAAACACATTTTGTGAGAACCAATGGAAAGGAGCCTGAGCTGCTGGAACCATTCCCTATGAATTCCTAGCATGATAAATGGAAAATAATAAAATACCTCTGTACTGGTTTTGTAAAGTTCTATCCTGTATTGAGAAGGAAGCTCCCATCATACTTCCCTGTATAATTGCCTAGACAGGGCTTTCAGTGGAGGTGCTTCTGCAATTAATTATAAGAAAACTAAATTTTTACAGTTTAACTCACTGCTTGAAGTGTTTTATCCCTGGTGAAGGTCAACTAAAACAAGAGCTATATTTTGGCATCGGAACTTAGATTTATGTAACCTTATTTCTTCAGACTATTAGGGAAACTGTAAAGTGCTAGTTAAGTAATGTTTTCACTCAGCCCTGTCATCATTGTTTTTCTTTCAGGCTGATTCCATCAAAAATGGTGTCCAGCTTCTTTCCAGAGCTTATACCATCGATCCTAGCAACCCTATGGTATTGAACCACTTGGCAAATCACTTTTTCTTCAAAAAGGTAGGAGAAGTAATTTCTTAAAGTTCTTTGCTTTTAAAAAATAATTTTTTTAAACTCATAGAGACAACAGTATGGTAGTTTCCAAAGAGAAAGGTCAGGGAGGGGATAATAAAGGGTAAACGGGGTCAAATATATGGTGACGGAAGGAGATTTGACATTAGGTGATAAACATGCAATGTAATATACAAGTGATGACTATAGAATTATACTCTTGGAACCTATATGATTTCGGTAATCCAAGTGAAAAATCAGGTCTGTCGTGAAGGTCATGACCCATGCATTCAAATGGAGCTGAATTCAGTCTGGCAGTTGCTATTCTCGGGTGATACAACATTTCCCTGGAGTAAAAAACACCTGAATTCAGCCCAACCGGTGTGGTTCAGTGGTTGCTCATCGACCCACAAACCAGGAGCTCACTAGTTCGCCCAGTCCTGGGCTTGATCCCCAGTGTGGGGCATGCAGGAGGCAGCTGATCAATGATACTCTCTCATCATTGATGTTTCTATCTCTCTCTCCCTCTCCCTTCCTCTCTGAAATCAATAAAAATATATTTTAAACACCTGAATTCAGAGTCTAGTTTTTCCACTTTCGACAACACGCTTTATCTCTTTAAGCCTTCACTTCCCCATCAGTAAAATGGTAATAATGACACTCTTGCCGAAACCGGTTTGGCTCAGTGGATAGAGCGTCGGCCTGCGGACTGAAAGGTCCCAGGTTCGATTCCGGTCAAGGGCATGTACCAGGGTTTCGGGCACATCCCCAGTAGGGGGTGTGCAGGAGGCAGCTGATCGATGTTTCTCTCTCATCGATGTTTCTAACTCTCTATCTCTCTCCCTTCCTCTCTGTAAAAAATCAATAAAATATATATTTAAAAAAAAATAATGACACTCTTGGCAGGATTTTGACTAAACTTGGAACTAATGTAAGTACCCCTAGCATAGTGTTTGGCACGTAGTAGTTCTCAATAAATTGTAACTGTTCCCATCACTGTTAATAAGGGACTTAACCTCTCTTAGATTTTTCTCATCACAAAAATAGGGCTGATTACTGCAAAGGATTGTTGTAGGGATTAAGAAAGTAATAGATATAATGGGCAAATGTTAAATCCCTGGTAAACGTTAGTTCCCATTTCCCCTAAATTTATCAGCAAGGGAAATGAGGAAAATGATAAATGATCTGTATACAGTGCTGTTAGTTCAGTTAACATTTTAAAAGAAGTCTTTTAAAGTTGAGAGTGTTAGAGATTGAATTCACTCTGTTGGTTTCGGATCTTCATTGTTCAGGATTACAGTAAAGTCCAGCACTTGGCCCTCCATGCATTCCATAACACAGAAGTGGAGGCTATGCAAGCAGAAAGTTGCTACCAGCTGGCTAGATCATTCCATGTTCAGGTAAGATCATTTTCAGCCTTCTCTAAATATGAAATCCTTTTTCTAGTTTTTCACGTCTTTGAAAAACTTTGTACATATTGTTGGTCCTGCTTTACTTTCATTTTTTAGGAAGATTATGACCAAGCTTTCCAGTACTACTATCAAGCCACACAGTTTGCCTCATCCTCTTTTGTGCTGCCGTTTTTTGGTTTGGGACAAATGTATATTTATCGAGGTGACAAAGAAAATGCATCTCAGTGCTTTGAGAAAGTTTTGAAAGCTTATCCTAATAATTACGAAACTATGAAAATTCTTGGCTCTCTGTATGCTGCCTCAGAAGATCAAGAAAAACGAGACATTGCCAAGGTACATGTTTTTAAAATCTTAGCTATTTTCTGTTATCTATTTCTCCCTAGACTCATTCCTTATTTCTTGTCATTGCTGGTAGAAATATGATGAAAGCAGTTTGTTAGCTGAGCTAGCTCCAATTGAAAGAACAGTTGTAGAGTAGCCACCACTTTCTACTTTGACAGCTTGTAGTTGGAATGCTTTAGCTTAAACTCTTTTTCCCCAGGGCCATTTGAAGAAGGTCACAGAGCAGTATCCTGATGATGTTGAAGCTTGGATTGAACTGGCACAAATCTTAGAACAGACTGATATCCAGGTATTTTAGTAATGCTTTTCATCTCCTACCTGATGTGCTTTTTGTAAGCCTGGCAGAGTATATGTCTCACTCTCTTTCACTTACACCTTATTCTGCTCACCTTGAAAATACAGGGTGCCCTCTCAGCCTATGGAACAGCAACACGGATCCTTCAGGAAAAAGTACAGGCCGATGTCCCCCCAGAGATTCTAAATAATGTGGGTGCCCTCCATTTTAGACTTGGAAATCTAGGGGAGGCAAAGGTAAGAAAATAGATATTCCCTTCTTCTATGCTATCAAATTGAATGCATACTTTTCTAGCTGTATCCTCTAAGTTTTTTAACAAAAGATTCTTTTTTTTTAATAGAAATATTTTTTGGCATCACTGGATCGTGCAAAGGCTGAAGCTGAGCATGATGAACATTATTATAATGCCATTTCTGTCACAACATCCTACAATTTAGCCAGGCTGTATGAGGCGATGTGTGAATTCCATGAAGCAGAAAAACTGTATAAGAACATCTTACGGGAACATCCTAACTATGTTGATTGTAAGAATTTCAAACTCATTTTAATGTATTAAAATTCCCACAGTGGCAACAGAAATTTAGCCTGAAAATAAAAAATCTTTCTTAAAACCAGTAGTCAAAAATTTTGAAGGTTGCCAGAACCGGTTTGGCTCAGTGGATAGAGCATCGGCCTGCGGACTCAAGGGTCCCCGGTTCGATTCCGGTCAAGGGCATGTACGTTGGTTGCGGGCACATCCCCAGTGGGGGGTTTCTTAAAACCAGTAGTCAAAAATTTTGAAGGTTACAATGTCCCCTTTTCTTTAAGGCAAATTTGTGACCTTAAAATGCAGCTTCTCTTAAATTTATGCTAGAAACTGACACAACTAAAAATCAATTGTACCTATTTCATGGGTAAGGCTATCGCAGTGAGTCAGCTACCTTTATTAGACTTAACAACTCCTTGGTGATGGATTTACCTTTATGTTGGTCCTGCTTTTCATTTCCTAGAAAAATTTTTGCAATGTTTGTAATAGTGAGAACGAGCAGTGTTTTTCCTTGAAATAATCATTACTGAAAATGTTCTACCTTGAATTTTTACAACCTAAACATTGTAAAATTTGGAAAGTTTTTAATTGAATATAATTTACATACTGTACTTCTTAAAAGAACCTAAAGCTATGGTGTTTTGACTGGTCAAATCAGGAGCTATTAACTTGGCTTCTGACATGCTATTATTGATGCAATAATAAATAAGAGTTTAGTGGAATGCCAGACTGAATCTGAATTGATTTGATAGGCAGTAGTCAGCCATGGTTGGTTTCTTGAGGCAAATGACGTTTTCTAGAGAAAATAACGTACAGTTGTGTGGCACTTTTATTAATATTACTTAAGTGAAAGAGTCACAGAGTACAGGTTTTCTAACAAGTAACTCCTAGTCGTCCATGCTTTCACTGTTTTGCTGTATGATGAGCAGCTTTGTAAGAAAAAGTAACTTGACAGTACTGTGCATCAGAGAGAAATTGGATACGGAACAGCTCTAAGCATTTAAAAGAATTTAGCTTGAGATAAGGACTTGGAACAGGGTGCTAGCATTGGAAATGGAGTGGGAGAGGTAAATCTGAGATTTCGAACAGTAAGACTTGATAGTGGCTGAGTTGCTTTAACTTGTTAGATTATTAATTAGTTATATTGGTGCTTGATATTTTTTTCACCTGTGGGACTTTTTCTGCTCATCATATGAATGTGTAAGCCAAAAAAAACAATTGTTTCAAATGTATGCCTTTAAAATTATGACCTTTATAACTAATACTTTAAGCAAAAACTTTTAAATGTTCATTTTCAGGCTATCTGCGCCTGGGAGCCATGGCTCGAGATAAAGGAAACTTTTATGAGGCTTCAGATTGGTTTAAGGAAGCGCTTCAGATTAATCAGGTTGGTAATATTAACACTTAGGTTTGAAAAATAATTATTTCATCTTTTTGCCCCAGTAAATCAGTTTTCCCTTTTATGGCTATTATATTTCTAGTATCTTGGCATCTCTCTGGGTTTGTTTGTTTTTTGGTTGTTGTTTTTTCCATGTACTTGTTAAAGATATTAAAAAGTATAGAATTTATCTTAACTTTTTTATAAGGCCCACAGTAAGAAATAGGTTTCACATCTTAGCTTAGTACACACACGTATACAAACAGCTGAAATGAATGTTTTGTTAGTCATTATGTGCTCTTGCCATGTGGATGACACTGATATCTTTACTGTATTATTCCATTCTACTGCACTTCTTTTGCTGATAATTACACACTAAATTGATTTAACAACTCTCAGTTTGAAAACACTGTTGTAAATGTAGCTTATAAACCTCTTCAGTAATCAGCTGTGTGGAAAGATAATTGATCTCTGAATCCAAATTACAGATTTCACTTATTTTTATATGTGTCTCAGGACCATCCAGATGCTTGGTCTTTGATTGGTAATCTTCATTTGGCGAAACAAGAATGGGGTCCAGGCCAGAAGAAATTTGAGAGGATATTAAAACAACCGTCTACACAGAGTGACACGTACTCTATGCTGGCCCTGGGCAATGTCTGGCTCCAAACTTTGCATCAGCCCACCCGAGATAGAGAAAAAGTAATTTCTTTTTGTCTCTTTAAAACAAAACTGATACTTGTTTCCTTCTTGTTTGAATTTTTGTATATCATCTGGGTGTTTTTTATAGGAAAAGCGCCATCAAGATCGTGCTCTGGCCATCTACAAGCAAGTACTCAGAAATGATGCAAAGAATCTGTATGCGGCTAATGGAATAGGTGATTATGAGACTGGGACCTCCATAATTTGTGAAATGAGTGCTTTTGGAGGAATGTTTGTAGATCAGAATTTTCTTCTAAGTGTAATGAAGTTAGTTGTTTTAAAATGGACTTTTACTTGTTTTTCCCACCACAAATAGAAAATTCTGAACTGTGTACCTTTTTCTAACTTTAGGAGCTGTTTTGGCCCACAAAGGATATTTCCGTGAAGCTCGTGATGTATTTGCCCAAGTAAGAGAAGCAACAGCAGATATCAGTGATGTGTGGCTGAACCTAGCACACATCTATGTGGAACAGAAGCAATATATCAGTGCTGTCCAGATGGTAACGTCTTATCTTTCAAGATATTTTTATTTTGTGTCTATTGTTGAGCAGATGTTTCCTGAACCATTCTGACCCTATCATGGAGTTGCATGCTCTCTTGTGATACTGTGTCAATTCAGAGATTTATAATTGTATAATGTGAAGGCCTGTCTTTGGTGGCCTAAGAAGGTTGGGTATTACTACTGTATTCAGAATATCAGAACGGCACTAGTGACAAGGACTTACAGAAGCCAGATTGCATATGATAGTGTCAGAAGTTAGGTTTTTGGAGGTGCACCTTCCTGATCTGCAGAATGATAATGTCGCCTTTTAAAATGCCAGTTGATTACTAGGGATAATCAGGGGAAACTGTCTAACCATCTTTTATGAAAAAGATCTTACCTATGACAAGATGTGTTTCATGATCAACAAGTGACATGCTCATGGCAAAAGTAATACCAGTATTGTTATATTACTGGTTTTCCAAAATACTAACAGCCAAAAATATGAGCCTTCTCATGCCCATTGCCAATAGGTTCCACCAATCCTAAAGAAAGGTGGTAGAGAGTATAACCCAAAGGAGCAAGGTATATGACTTCTAATAAGTTGTCAATAGCTGATTCTAAATAGAATTGCTAAAGATGAAAACGGCCTTCCAATCTGCTTATCCTTTCTATGTTGGTCCAAATTTCAAATGGAAAAGCTATTTCTAATAGTTTTTCTTTTGATCAGATTTTTTATGTTGTAAAAATGTATCCTGGTGAAAGTCAAAAATCATTCTCAGATTCTTTGGAATTAACTATTCAAAGGATTAAATCCGTTTTTATATAGCTTTAAGACTGTTTGAAGTGTTATCACAAAATAATAGTATAATTTAATCCTTGTTGAGTTTTAACTTCCTCTTTTATTGTAGTATGAAAACTGCCTCAGAAAGTTCTATAAGCACCAGAACACTGAAGTTGTGCTCTATTTGGCCCGGGCCCTCTTCAAGTGTGGCAAGTTGCAGGAATGCAAACAGACTTTGCTGAAGGTAAAAATAACTCATACACATTTTATTCTTTTTTATGCATGTTCACATACCTGACACTATTTGACTAAAATCCTTTTTTGTGTCATTAGATTATGTGCAATATTTACTTTGTTTTTTACTTATAGGCTAGACATGTGGCACCCAGTGATACAGTTCTTATGTTTAATGTGGCCTTGGTCCTACAGAGGTTAGCTACCTCTGTCCTGAAAGACGAGAAGAGTAATCTAAAGGAAGTACTTAATGCTGTGAAAGAACTGGAGCTTGCACATAGGTAAAGAGTTTGCAGAAACGCTTTATTTCTTTAGACCTATGTGTCTCAAAAGGTGCTGAAAATCACTTCTCTCGAGAATCTCTTAGAAAAAGGGAATCCATTCAAATAATTCCAGCGATTTTTAAACCAAAGCAGATAGCTGCCACCAGGTGGTGCCAAACTGTAGCTGGGATCCTGCCAGATTTGGATCACAGAGCCAGATCCCGGAACTGGCTGGCTAGCTAGCTTTGCAAGCTTTTCATTTTTAGATTTTTCATTAACCTGACAGTGATACGACCCCGCATTTTACACACTGAAACTTTTAGATTCCACTTATGTTGGTTTCGTTATGCCAGTGTGTCTTTTCATGGGATATTCATTTTCATTGAGTTAAGATTAAGGCCTTCCCTCTTAAATAATGAATATGTTTATTCAGCTTAAAATGTGTGTAACTTGATAGTATTTATTTGTAATTCAGTGTATGGTAAAATTAAAACCTGACATCTTTTCAGGTTTTGTCCAACCTTTTTTGAATTCTTGTTTAAGCATTTCTTCCTTTGCTTGGTAGATTGTGTTTTCGTGGCCTCAGAATCCTAACCTCCATGCTGACATTTTTAGTAAATTTAGTGTTTAGTAAATACTCATTGCTTAAACTGATTTTTGGTTATTTGTTAATTTATTGATGACATTAAGTATAACTTGGCTTTTCTTAATGAACTTGGTTTTTTATTGAAAAAATTGAGTGGCATATTGATGAGAGTCCTTTTTTTAAGTGGGTTGCATATATAATTTTCCTATTGAGATGCTAGCCCTTCATGTATTAAATACGTGCATGTAAGTCAGTTGATGTATAAATCTTTGCTCAGACTATTGTTGTACAACAGAAAAAATTTAAAGGGCCTATTTTATTAAAATTATTTTTAAGTATTTTATTTTCTCATTTTGTTTAGATACTTCAGTTACTTGAGTAAAGTGGGAGATAAAATGAGATTCGATTTGGCCCTTGCTGCCACAGAAGCCAGGTAACTACTGTTTGTGAATGGTGACTTCGGGAGAAGTGGTGATGGCGAGGGGGGCTGGGAGAGTGATGCAGTGAGCAGGGTCCTGCTCTGCCAGGGGTCAGTCTTTCACACTCCTCTCTGGGACCCCCAGCCTGGACCAAGGCTTTCTTCTGGGGGTTCTTTCAGGGAATGTGGCAACATTTGTTTAGTGCTTACATTGGCTGCAAAACTACATCAGCTTTGTCACCAGAATCAAGATATGATTCCTGATTCTTTGAGTCATGTGAAGATAATATTGAAGACCTTTTGGGCAGATGTTTAAAATTTGGAAACTTAACATAGTTGACAGTATAGGTTTATGGGAAATGAAGTTAATTTTGCTAATTAACACTTCCCATAGATAAGAGCTAATGATCATGCTTCAGACTTCTTAATTTGTGTAAGGAAAACACATGCTTTGAGTTTTTGAACAAAAAGTACACTGGCTGCACTCATGTTTCTCTAACTCTGAAATGTTCTAGGCAGTGCTCTGACTTACTGAGCCAGGCCCAATACCATGTAGCCCGGGCACGCAAACAAGACGAAGAAGAGAGGGAATTGCGGGCCAAACAAGAGCAAGAAAAAGAATTGTTAAGGCAGAAACTTCTTAAAGAACAGGTATTTATTGTGACTTATACTAGAATTAAAGAATTATGTGCACACATATACTTTGTATGGTAAAAAGAAGTCCTTTTGATGGTAGGTATGATTTATTTCACCGTAAGAACATTTTGATAAAGTTTTTTTCTACCCTTTATTTCTCATAGGAAGAGAAACGTCTGAGAGAGAAGGAAGAGCAAAAGAAACTTTTAGAACAGCGGGCCCAATATGTTGAGAAGACCAAAAACATCCTTATGTTTACTGGAGAGACTGAAGCAGCAAAAGAAAAGAAAAGAGGCAGTGGTGGTGGACGGGTAAGATGTGCCTCCCACTCACACTGCTGGCCCCAGTCCCTGCCTTGACTTCCAGAAATAAAGATAAAAATGATTGCATTCCCTCTGTACTTAGTCTTCAGCTAAAGACAGTCTTCCCAGACAGAGTGCTTTTACTTAGAAATGCATTCCAGTGTTAGCTGAGTACATTCTACCTTGTAGTGACCTACCTAAGCTGTTGACAATTTTTGCCATTTGAGGCATTTATCCTAATTAGAAGTCTTTAAAATATGGGCCTCACCAGGCACCTCTTCCATGTGATTCGGAACAAAATCCTTCATTTGTCACATGACTGAGAGGATATGGCCTCTTCCTATACCTTAGAATTCCAGCCACATTCCATCACCCAGGAAAGAGCTGATTATAATCTTATTTGCATTTCAGCGTTCTAAGAAGGGAGAGTTTGATGAATTTGTCAATGATGACACCGATGAAGA
This sequence comes from Myotis brandtii, assembly GCF_000412655.1. Classification (NCBI taxonomy): domain Eukaryota; kingdom Metazoa; phylum Chordata; class Mammalia; order Chiroptera; family Vespertilionidae; genus Myotis; species Myotis brandtii. The sequence goes on from NW_005366171.1 coordinate 3,064,309, forward strand.
CCTGCCAGTATCCAAAAAGAAGAAGAGAAGAAAGGGCAGTGGTAGTGAGCAAGAAGGCGAAGAAGAGGAGGGTGGAGAGAGAAAGAAGAAAAAGAGGAGAAGGTATTATCAATGTGTTATAAATAACCTTATGAAGGTGGCAAAAGACCTCTCATTTTCTGAATCAATCTTATGTATAGAATTTGCAAACACCCGGAAATCACTTGATCTTCCAGGTAGTAAAGCCTCTTGATAGCCCACTTCCTTTTAATCCTTCAAGAGATCACTAAAGTCCCTTGAGCACTGGAATCACCTCACATCTTCACAGCTTCCCTTCTGAGAGCCACAAGTTAGAACTAATTGCCTTTCTTTTATCTTTAAAGTTTTTATTGGAGGATATATGCAATTTAGAATGAGAAAACCTTGTGTGTCCATACTGCCTGTCCCTGTGTAGTCACTGTGCCTTAGTTTCCTCCCTGTAAAATGGTAATAGTGATGCCCACTTCATGGTTTTGATGGGTATTTTAAAAAGTGAATTCATGTGAAAGAAAGATCTTTTAATCGGCCCAGTGCCATCCACTTTGAGATAAGTGGTGCCCTGCCCATCTCTCACCTGGAGGTGCCTCTAAAGCAGTGGTTCTCAACCTTCTGGCCCTTTAAATACAGTTCCTCATGTTGTGACCAACCATAAAATTATTTTCGTTGCTACTTCATAACTGTAATGTTGCTACTGTTATGAATCGTAATGTAAATATCTGATATGCAGGATGGTCTTGGGCGATTCCTGTGAAAGGGTCGTTCAACCGCCAAAGGGGTTGCGACCCACAGGTTGAGAACCACTGCTCTAAAGTGTCCCATTCCTCTCCCCTGGCCTGTTCTTCCCAACCCTTGGATGACTATATTTGGAAAAGAATCTGATTAATTCATTCACACAGACCCATAGAATTGAAGCTGTAATGGGATATCAGCTGGCCTTAGAATGAGTAGTTAGGAAGGAGGAAAGGACAGGGAGATGTTGAAGTCTGGAACCTGGGTCTTGTCTCACATCCTCTGTCACCACCAAATGCAAGGTTCAGACTTATTTTAGATAATAAGAGGGCCCAAGAGTGACTTAACTGGCGAATGTGAATGTTTTGATGGCAAGTAGACTTTATAGGCATGCATGAATCTTGACAGACTTTTTCTTGGTGTTCACTACTTAAGACCTACAAAGGGAGAAGAAGGATCTGATGATGAAGAGACAGAAAATGGCCCCAAACCGAAAAAGCGCCGCCCACCAAGAGCAGAGAAGAAGAAGGCGGTGAGTTTATAGTACTGTGGTTCTCCATAAAAGGTTTAGTGCACTAAAATACATTCTTTCCCTGCAGTTTCTTCAAGCACTGACTCTTGATTTTGGAATTTACTGGTTGCTGTTTGAATGTATCATTATAGTACAAACCCAACTGAACAAAATGTCCTGACGTGAGAGTCTTGACTGATCTGTTATGTTTGATCTTTCTTTAGCCCAAGCCAGAACGTCTGCCTCCTTCAATGAAAGGAAAAATAAAATCCAAAGCCATAATATCATCAAGTGATGATTCTTCGGATGAGGATAAACTGAAGATTGCTGATGAAGGGTAGGCATATTCTTCCAATGAAAGATAACTGAGCTCTTCCAGGGACGGTCTCTATACGCAGTCAGAATGGTCCAGCCTTTGACATACCACTTTAGGCTGTCCTGCAATACAGCCTCTAACAAAACTAGTCTGGCCCGAATCCCTGGTAATAGAGTTGTTTACCTTTACACCAAAAAGGGGGGGAAAGTGCCAATATCCATATGGGGTGTCTGCCTAAGCACTCTTTGTGGAGTTAGTGTGTGAGACCTAAAGTTGTAATGAGGTTGTCTAAAATGAAAAAGCATGTCAGTAGAGCCTAGGGTGGGCCCCTGTGTGTAAATTGTGCTGTGACAAGATCAGGCGTGCTTTTCGTATTGAGGAGCAGAAAATCATTGTGAAAGTGTTGAAGACACAAGCACAGAGTCAAAAAGGTAAATTAAAAAAATGAAGCTTGAGTAATAAAAACAAAAGACAAAAAAAGAAAGAAAGGAGGGAGGAAAGGAAGGAAGGAAAGAAATAGAATGGTCACTGCCAAAATGTCTTCTCTTCCAACTTCTTAGAATCTTATAGTTGGAAGAAACCTTTGCACCCATCTTCTTCTAACCCATCATTTTGTCCCACTATGAGTTTGTCCCTAGAAGAAGAAAACCTATTTTGAAATCTTATTTCTTCATGGATATTAGCTGAAATTTCCTGCATGCCATTCTTCTAAATGTATAATTTTGCTGTACTACCATTGACTGGAGGAGCCTGATCCTGGTCATGTGGAGATAGGGACTGCTTGACCGTTTCCTCCCATGTTGAGGTGACTCAGCTCCACCCGCTTGGTGAGGGCTTATCCTAGACAGCTTGTCCAGTACTCTTCCTTACCTCACAGCTCACCAGTGAAGTAATATTTGCTTTTACTTGTCCTGAACTTGCCCTTCAAGATTGAGGTGCCCCCCGCTCCCCGATTTGGAATCTTAAGACCAGGACTCATGATACCCTACTACACCATGTTCTTCTGATGGTCATCACATCATTTATTCATTCAATAGACATTTGAACAACATTGTAGGAGATGGTGTGCAAAGTACTGGGATATAGAGGAAAAAGATGTAGACCCCGCCCCCAAGGAGTTTATGCTTTAGAAGCAGCGGAGAATCACAGATAAATAAAACACATTCTAGTAGGTTAAGTGCTATCACTTAGGTTTGCATTTATCGTTTTCCAGTGACAATACCTAATCTGGAGTTGGGAAGCTGTAAAAGATATTTTTTGTGAAAGAGATGGTTTGAGCTGAGTGTTAGAAAAAGAATGGATCGTCCTGGTGGGTTAGAGATTGAGGCAGAGATGAGAGGCTAGCACATTGAGGGCCTGAGTGCTGGTGAGAGGCTGGCCTTGTAGGGGAGGGATCTGAAAGGAGCCATCTGTGAAGATTTGCAATTCCCCTTTTCTCTGAGGACACTGGCTGACACAAATTCGGGCTGCTCTTCTCTGCGGCATTGTTTTGCCCTTGCCCACAGTGTTGCCCTGACCCATTGGTTAGAGGCATGTGTGATCAGAACAATGAAGTGTGTGGTTTTGGATTGAGCACTGTTAAAATGCGTAGCCAGAAAGATCCAGTGTGAGAGCTGCTGCCAAACCTACACCTGAGGCCAAGGCCAGGTTGGTTGGGGCCACTTGCATCAGTTAGACTTTGTCCTAACCACTGTGACGTGCTTGCTTATTTGGCCAGATGAAAAGGAGTGAATTGGATCCCAGGGCGCCCACTGGCCTTTGGTGTCTATACAGAATGAATATTTAGTGTCCTCTTGGCCACTCTTCATATTCTGTCAGAGTGACCCGAGTTACGTAATGTGTGCGCATGTAGGTTTCTGAAGAACGTAATATATTCACCTCCCTCACCTTTCTTAGACCGAACCCTATAGGATTCAGTATTCCTTTCTTGGGATATCTGCAATGGGAGCCAGAACTGAGGAATGTGCCAGAGGAGTATGTCCCCTCTCCAAGGCTCTGGGGGTGGTGAGTGGCTAAAGGAATATTCTTTCCTCCAGAGCCTCCAGGAAGCAGATTCCCTGGTGCCGCCACCACTCCAAGCAGAGGCACAAGCACCCTTCCCCTAACCTCACAGCTGATAAGTAGAGTACACAAGCTGCAGAATTCCTGGAGCCCAGCTTCCCAGCTTGAGTCGGTGTCTGGCTGGAGGGCACCAGTGCAGTAGCAGATCCAGGGGGAGAAAAGGTGACTTTGCTCAGCGCTGATGGCAGGTGGTCACAGGACAGGAAATGTCCCAGTCATCCAGCCTGGGGCCAGGGTTAACCTCCAGTTTCTACAGCCAAGTGAGATCCTGGGCTTTTCCTGGGCTGCTATGAATTTGCTTATAAAAATAAACTATCCTTTTTCTATAATTTTATATATGAAATGTACTGCTTTGTTCTAATGAAAGGTGCTTAAAGCCAGTGAGGACCATCCTTCACTGTTTATATTGCTTATAGATAAAGTGCCTTATTTTTTCCTTTTTAATCCTTTTTTATTATGAAATATATCACATTTATTAAAAAGTACCCAAAACAGGGGACTCTTCCCCCTCCCTACGTGGGAGTCTGTACTTGTTCTTCAATAAATCTCCACCTTTGCTATACCAAAAAAAAAAAAAGTACCCAAAACATATCACAAATAAATATCTCTATAAACACCGTTCAAGTCAAGAAATAGAACATTAAATGCCCTTATGTGTTAAAAGCACCTTCTCTACTTGTCAAGTTCTTGGTTGGCCAGAATCCTGGTGTTTGACCAGTGTTTGTCTTTTTGCCAGACATCCCCGCAACAGCAACAGCGACTCGGACGAGGGTGAGCCGCGGAAGGACCGAGCCTCTTCCGAGAGCGATTCAGATGAGAACCAGAACAGGTCTGGCAGTGAGGCGGGCAGTCCCCGAGGGCCCCGAAGACAGCGGTCGGATGAGGATTCAGACAGCGACCAGCCGTCCAGGAAGAGGAGGCCCTCGGGGTCCGAACAGTCGGACAATGAGTCTCTGCAGTCTGGGAGGAGCCCCGGCTCGGAGGTGGACTCTCGGCCGGCTTCCCCGAGTGCTGAGTCAGAGCGAGATTCGGAGAGAGGATCTGATAACGAGGGTTCTGGCCGAGGTTCCGGAAACGAGTCAGAACCAGAGGGATCCAACAATGAGGCCTCGGATCGGGGCTCAGAACATGGGTCAGATGATAGCGACTAGGTTTTATTTCATAAATAAGCATCTCTGGAGGAAACTTTTTTAATATATGAAGCTGTGATAAAAGTGTTTCAAATGTTTAGTCAAACAGTTGTGAAATTTTTCCTAAGGCAATATTTTTTATCCGTTTGTATATTGCTAAGCCCAAGCGACATTTCCTGTGTTAGAGCCCAATATTTGACTCTCTTGTGCAAGTGAAGAATGTGACTATTCTTCATGATGGTACAGTCCCACCTGTCATATGTGAAAACTGCAGTAAAGATAAACCCGACGCTAAACCATTCCTACAAGGTTTGACTGAAACTGGCAGTCTCGTGCTCTTTGTGTTAAGCAGCATCCAGTTTGACTTTTGCAATCTTTTACCAAGTGGTGCAAGAAACTTGGCATTAATGTCTTTGTTCCATTTTAATCTTAGATTAAGAATATTTTTATTTTCTGGAGGAAGAGGTATCTACTGTATAATTGCACCAAAGTACAAATGAAAGGAAGGTTTTCTTCAGTAGTGTAATACTGTAGTGATGTAGATAAAAATCACAAACTTATATATAATTTGTTAGGTTGAGTAAGATGTGGAAACTGTGTTTTTGTTAGTAGAATGCAGAGCTACCTAAGCTGCATAATAAAATTCTTTACAAACTTTTATGGGCAACTTTGTGTCTTTTTTTATATGTGAAAATTTAGCATAAATAGACTAGACCAGTGGTCGGCAAACTGCGGCTCGAGAGCCACATGCAGCTCTTTGGCCCCTTGAGTGTGGCTCTTCCACAAAATACCACGTGCGGGCGCGCACGTACAGTGAATTGAGACTTCGTGGCCCATGTGCAGAAGTCAGTTTTCGGCCTAGGCAAGTCTATTTTGAAGTGACGTTAGAAGTGGGGGGTGGACATATAGAGAGGATGAACGAAAGAAGATAGACAAAACAAGTATACAAGACGAGTGTGGATGGGAGGGTTGGAAGGGGGCCACCTCAGTGAACGTACCTCAATCAGATTGAGGACGTTTTTAGCAAAGGCCAGCTTAGGAGTACCCTAATTAAGTTAATAACAATGTACCTACCTATATAGTTTCAGTTTAAAAAATTTGGCTCTCAAAAAAAATTTCAATCGTTGTACTGTTGATATTTGGCTCTCTTGACTAATGAGTTTGCCAACCACTGGACTAGACAGATATTTGGAAGAACCTGAAATAAGTCAAACGTTTATTCAAAACTTGTAATTCTTTGTAGATTTGTGGAGGTGTTTTTGTTTTTTTTTTGAGTTGCAAGTAAACTAAGGTACTATGAGTTTTACTTTCAATAAGTTACTCAATCTAAGAGCAGAATTTTTATATAGCTCAGTACAGTTTGTAAAAGCTATAATTAATATATTCAATAAGTATTAGGTTTTGAGAATGGAGAGATTTAAAAAAAGAAGTCTTTTCTGTCCTAAAAAATGTAGTGGTGAAAGTTCATTGTCCCTATGGTATGAAAAATGGGGTAATGTTGGACAGGCTGTGAGAGCAAAGGGAGGATGGAGTCTAGGCCAAGTTTCCTGATGGACGGGACACCTGAGATGACTCAGGTGGAGAATTAAGGGCGGGTGTTACAGGCCGTGGCAGGAACCAGAATAAGGAAGGTGAGGCTTTGAAAGGTGAAGAGCCTGAGATTGAGAAGTTCATGCAGCTCTTGAAGGTGAGGTTCAAATTGCCTGCTTTTTCCAATGTCACATAACTGAGGTGAATTAGTTAATCCTCAAATGACAAAAGTCCACCTCAGAAAAGCATTTCCCAACTGATAACTCTGAACTTAAAGCAGTATCTAAACCAAAGTTCCCTGGCAGGTGGTCCCTTGGAGTGCTGGTTACGTAGGGATTTAACCTAGTGCTGATGGCAATTTCACTACCTGCTCCAGGTTTTGGCTACAAAGGTGCTTTTGAGTACATTCCTGCACCCTTGGAGGCGGATCTGCCTACTATGGCTAGTTCTCCCAGGTGAGCCCTCAGATGAACAGAACAGCAATATTCTCCCCCAGTCGAGTTGCCCACTCTGGCCGAGTCAGAAGCCACTGTTTCTTCAGGTGCAGCTCCCCTTGGAACCTGGAGGTGACAGAAATGACAGACGTGGGGAATGCCCCACAGAAGGAGAAGGTCCCTCCTGTGACAAAGGAAACCCGACTGACCTGCTGTCTGCTGCCACTGCCCTCGGGTCCCCAAGCAGCTTCAGAGCAGCTTCATTGTCCTGGAACCTGCTTGTCAGGATTAGCCTTCCTTTTTTTGTTTTGTTTTGTTTTTCAAGTATATAACATTAGTTTCAGGTGTGCAACATTAATGACTTGATATTTGTATATATTGCATTAAGTCTAGTTAATATCCGTCACCATCCATAGTTATAAAAATAGGAAACAGTATGTAGGCTCCTCAAAAAATTAAAAATAGAACTATCATATGAGCCAGCAATTCCACTTCCGGGAATTTATCAGATAAAAAGAAAACACTAAAAAGAAAAAAAGTATAAAAAAAGAAAACACGCAAAATGATACCTGTACCCCTGTGTTTATTGCAGCATTATTTACAACCTAAATCATGGAAACAACCTCCGTGCCCACGATGAACTGCTGGGTAAAGAAAATGTGACCTGTATTGGAAGGCAGCCCTCAGTGCACGGTGATTGTAAGCAAGAGGCCTCTCACAGAGGCCCTGGTCTGTATCTGGCTGTGCCCTGAGAGTGTAGGTCTGAGATTCTGCAGGATCGAGTGAGAGAGGGAAGGCAGAGGTTGCTTGCTCCAGCCTCTGCTCTCAGAGAGCAGCTCCATGGATCCCTCCATGTGCAGCCAAAGCTCCCAGACATACAAATCAGCCTCTTTCATAGAAAGAGGGGAGGCGGGGGCGGGGGGGTCACTGCTGTCTGTGCAGTGCCCAGGGGGTGCTGGCCTGCCAAGAACTGTCTCTGATGGTACAGTTCCATGGGACAGAGGAACACAAGCCCCTCTGGCCTCCAGAGCCAGGGACCAAGGGGTGTCCCCTGGGCAGCAACCACAAAAACTGGGCCACAGATGCAAACACCAGGGCACTGGCCACGCCTAGGAGCTCCCCTCTGAGAGGCACTGGGGGTCTGAAGGGCAGCGGAGGGAGGGCATGGAAGTGGCGAAGGCAGAGGGGGCGTGCAAAAAATGTCACCCACCAAAAAAAAAAAAAAGAGTAAAAAGAAAAAAGAAGAGGATGGTGCCTGCTAGCTTCTGCAAGTCAGAGCAGGGAGAGGCACCTGAGCAGAAAGACGGCTTTCGCAAGGCAGAGGGAGTGCACAAGGATGGCACCCATCAGGCCCTGCCCTCCTCCTCGGCTTTACATGGGCAGGTGAGCGCTTTCACCTGGGGGCGTGCTTTCCCCAGGCTGCTGCCGGCTGGGCCCAGGTGAGTGGGTGCGAGCCAGCCCTTTCTCAGTTCACCACAGGCCCCGATGGTTCTCAGCGAGATATTTGGGGGCTCGTCTCCCAGGTGCAGATCTTAGAAGTTGGGTGGCCGATGTAGGCTATAAACTCACTCCTCGGAGAACCCCGGGTGGTGGGTTCCCTCCAGATTGTGGGTGGGATTTAGGTGAGATTGTGTCAGCCTTTCCTACCGCCTTCGAAGTGGTTTTTTCTCATTTACCTGAATTGAAAGAGTATTTTACTGGCTCTTAGGGGTGTGTGTGTGTGTTTTTAGGAGAAACTGACCCATGTGAAGCGGTGGTTTTGGTGCATCCTCCGCGAGGTGAGGTCGGGGTCTTCCTATGGCACCATCTTGAAGAGAAGCTCAGCCTCCCGTTTGGCAGCAGCACCTGAGTTGGTGGTTAAGTGCAGACCTGCGGATTCCAGGGGGTCTGCAGTCGTCCTGGGACCTTGCTCTGTGCTGCTTACAAGCCATGTGACCTCCGGCAAGTCACTTCCCTGGGTACACCACTTTCCTCATCTAAACGAGCCGTTTCTCCTGCTCTGTACGTTTATTTTTCCTTCAACTTGATTTTGTATTGGTTTCAGGTGTACAGCATAATGGCTCATCCTCCCTCTCCCCGTCATCCTCTCTCTCTCTCTCTCTCTCTCTCTCTCTCTCTCTCTCGGAACCGAACCTAGGACCCTTCAGTCCGCAGGCCGACGCTCTATCCACTGAGCCAAACCAATCTGCGCTCTTCTCCTGTCTTTTTTTTTAGGGGATAAGGCAGAGGGTTTTGAAGCCGTACCAAAAGGAGGAATAAAGAACTCTACTTCTCTACTTGGACACAGACCGGTCCAAGTAAGACCCCACAGGCTTGAAATAGTGTACAAGTTGGGGAATTATGATATGTTCCAACCATAAAGTGAAAGAAAGGATGGGAGGAGATGAGGTTGGAGAAAGGGGTCCCAGGCTGTCCTCACATGGAAGTCATTACAAAGCCTCTCTTTCCCACACTCCCTCCTCACTCTCTTTCTCCCTTTCACCAGGTTCATCTATTTGCTTTAAAATAACCCATTGCTGATACAAATTTTCTTTCAAAAATAAAGGGGTTTTTTAATTGAATTTATTGGGGTGACATTGGTTAATAAAATTATATAGGTTCTTTGAATATATATATTTTTCTCACCTTCACTTCTGAAGGACATTTTTGCTTAATATAGAATTCTAGGTTAACAGGTTTTATTTTCTTTTTCCAGTAGTTTAAATCTGTTTTTCAATTACATATTGGCTCATATTGTTTCTAATAATAAGTCTGACATCTTTGTTCCCTTTTATATACATGATATTTTCTTTTCCTCTGGCTGTTTTAGGAACTTCTCTTTATCATTGATTTTCAGTAATTTGATAAAGATATACTTTGGTAGGGTTTTTTTGCTTATTGTTTATGTGATTGTTAATTTTGGTTGGGATTTGTTGAGTTTCTTGGATTTATAATTTATGGTTTTTATCAAATTTGGAGTTTTTTTTTTATTTCATCAAATACTTTTTCTGCCCCCTACCTTTCTCCTTGGATTTTATATATAGGTATGTAAAGTACCTGAAATTGTGTCAAATATTGCTGAGGTTCCATTCACTTGTTTTAATCTATTTCTTTTTCTGCTTTCCTTCGGATAGCTTCTATTCCTATATCTTCAACTTCACTGATGTCTTGCACTATATTATCTAATCTTCCATTGTGTTCATCCTATAACATGTTCATTTTAAATATTGATTTTTTTCATTCTTGGAAGTTCCCTTTGATTTTTTTTAAATGTTTTTATTTCTCTCCTCACTAAATTTTTTTTTAATTCCATGAGCATATTTGTTACAGCAATTTCAAAGCTGTTACATGTTGATTTCTATGTCATGTCTAAGTTTCTTACTACTAACGTTATTTTCCTTGTAATGGGTCACATTTTTTCATTTTTTTAACATGTCTAATCATTTTTATTGGGTGCTTGGAATTGTGATTGTTACACTTTGCATGCCTAGATATTATCTTCCATTAAAGTGTTTTCAAGTTTGTTTTGTCAGGCAATCAATTTACTTGTGGATCAACCTGATCTAATTGAGGTTTGTTTCTAAAATTTTAGGAAAGTCTAGAATAGCCTTTACTCTAGGGCAGTGGTCGGCAAACTCATTAGTCAACAGAGCCAAATATCAACAGTACAATGATTGAAATTTCTTTTGAGAGCCAAATTTTTTAAACTTAAACTATATAGGTAGGTACATTGTTATTAACTTAATTAGGGTACTCCTAAGGCTTAGGAAGAGCCACACTCAAGGGGCCAAAGAGCCACATGTGGCTCGCGAGCCGCAGTTTGCCGACCATGGGGACAACCATGTACTTTACATAGCCTTCCCCTCGCTATTTCCAGTAGCCCAACCGCCACCATATGTAGTTATCACACTATTATTGACTATATTTTCTATGATATACTTACTTCCCTGTGACTATTTTGCAACTACCAATTTGGGCTTCTTACTAAAAATATGGAACACAACGGATTTGCGTGTCAGCCTTGCACAGGAGCCATGCTAATTTCAGCACCGTTCCAGTCTTAGCCCGTGTGCTGCTGAAGTGAGCACCGCACTGCAAGCTTGGAAAGCCTCAGTCGGATCTGTCACAGTGAGAGAATGTGAATGGCATTGGCTCTGATGGCAATTCAGAGCTAGACCAAGTACCACAACCATAATTAGAGCTACTTAATTGTAAAGTAAATTTTGCCTAAATTTAGGCAGGAAAAACCACATGATTATTCTGACTCTGTAACTAAATCACTTCCTCCACCGACAGTACTATTTTTATACCATGAGGTTTCCTAAGTGAGCAGCTATTCCATTATAGCAGAAGACTACGCCTAATTCATGAGGTTGTTGCAAGGATCATGCAGGCAGGTTCAGGGGTGAGCACCTGGCGAATTCCCGGAGGAGCCCCCCCCCCCCCCCCCGGGGGGGCTGGCAGGCATCAAGCTCACTGAGCCCTCTTCAGGCCCCCTGGGGACTGGTCAGTTACTCTTTTTCATAGGTCCTTCCTTTAAAGAATTCTTGCTCCTTCCTAGTTCTCCTTGAGAAAAAAAAAAAAATGTTTACTCTCCAGGCAATACGACTTTCCTGGAGCTTTCGAAGTATCCCTTGTTTTGATTCCACTAATGAGCAGTTTCTTCCCTGGGAGAGTAAGTAGCCAATAGGAGCAGGAAAGATCTTTTCAAGGAGACTAGTCTCAGCTCCGAAAACTAGAACTAGAATTTGGAGCCTAAGCCAGTGCAGATTTTCCCTAAAGGCGGTTTCTGGCGCTCTGGTTTTCCGGGTGTGTGGGAGCAGGACAGGTCCGTCGCGATGCTTGCTTGCCGTGTACATCAGCTGCACAGGGCAGGAGGGTGTGCTACAGGTCAGTCAAGTTCATCGACATCTGTGTGTCCTTGATTTGAGTGGAGCAATCAGCAGCCTGCAGGCTGTCCTCAGTCTCCGTTTGCATCAGGCCCTGACAATAGGAAGGCTGCCCTGGCCTCCAGCCCAACTCTGACGCTGACATTGATGTGACAAAAGGCTTCACGTCTCAGCCTCAGCATCCCCACCTATAAAGTCAGGTTGTTTGAGGCTCCTTTTAAGTTATACACTCCAGGGCCATTGCACAATTTTATTTTTTCTTTCTTTTCTTTTTCTTTCTTTCTTTCT
>NW_005366171.1:3076324-3077108 GCF_000412655.1 Myotis brandtii
TTCTTTCTTTCTTTCTTTCTTTCTTTCTTTCTTTCTTTCTTTCTTTCTTCGGGGTAAAAAAGGGTTTCTTGATCAAGAAGGCACCAACGGAGAAGATCGTGCCTCAAATCCACCGTGCTTGCTTACCCCTAGGTCCGTGGTCGGTCGGCAAACTGCAGCTCGTGAGCCACATGCAGCTCTTTGGCCCCTTGAGTGTGGCTCTTCCTAAGCCTTAGAAGTACCCTAAATAAGTTAATAACAATGTACCTACCTATATAGTTTAAGTTTAAAAAATTTGGCTCTCAAAAGAAATTTCAGTCGTTGTACTGTTGATATTTGGCTCTGTTGACTAATGAGTTTGCCCTAGGTTAAGGGTTTCTGAGGGCTTAGGACAGTGGCTCTCAACCTTGGCTGCACATTAGAATCACCTGGGAATCTTTTTAAAATCCTGATTTCTGGGCCTCATCCTCCGGAAATTCTGTTTTTCTTTGTTACTAATGTTGTGGCCCCACCCCATAACAAAGCAACAGAATTTTTGGAGGATGAGGCCCAGAAACAGGATTTTAAAAAGATTCCCAGGTGATTCTAATGTGCAGCCAAGGTTGAGAACCACTGGCTTAGGAGGCTCGGTCACGGGGAAGGCTGGTTGGACAGGTTTCACCTGCAGGGCCCTGGGACTTAGCCAGGGGTGGTAAGGGGCTCAGCCAGATCTTCCTGGGCAACAGACCCTTCACTTCTGAAAGGGTCCTGGGCTTCAGGTTTCGTCCACATCCCAGTCCTTTGGTCCCATGGGGGGCGTGGCGTG
>NW_005366171.1:3077208-3102051 GCF_000412655.1 Myotis brandtii
GGGGGGGGGTGGGTTCTGTGGTTCCAGGTGCAGCCGGAGGTCATTCTCTCCTCTGCACGTGCCTCCACTGCAGGGCCCGTGGTTTGGGTCTGTTGTCTCCATTGCAGAGAATTTGAAGCAGACTGTGTAATCAGCCTCCACTGCACTAGTAACTTGAGGTCTTTCTGTTTTAAGTAACTGAAAACCATGTCTGCTATTTCGAGCCTAATATTTCCAAAGGTACAGATAAGTTACATTTTTTTTTTGCTTATGAAATACATGTATTTACTGCTGCTTTTTGCTTTTCTTTATTCTGCTTACTACAGCAAAAATGTTTTGGTAATATTTTTCATTTTGAAAATATTGAGTTTCGAAAAATATATCAACTTTCTATGTATTTTCCTTGTCGTAGCTGAGTGACTGTAGATTGCCATTATTGCAGCATTCTGGGGGCAAATCTGTATTTGTTTGTGGGGTCCACGGCTCCACGGCTGTGTAGTGAAGAGAACACGAAGGGGCAAGACATCTGGGCTGGATGTGCAAGTCTCTTATCCAGAAGTCACTGCACTTTGAATTCTTGTCAGTTCTGCCTCCTGACTAGATCGCCAATCCATGTGTCCCCCAGAATGTTTTCTATGAGACACCAGTCCCAGAAGATACTCCTTAAGAAAGAATGGGATAGGATAGATAGGCAAATAAGTTAGGAAAACATGATATTCTATAGCCCGATTGCAATGAGGATGCTTTGGGTGACAAATCACAGCAAACAGTTTCAAACTGAGTTAACAATCAAGAAAGGTCCTGCCCTGGGCATTGGGGGGATTGGGGAAAAGAAGGTACAGTTAAATCAGAAGACTCAGTATTTTCAGACTCAGCTCATTCCTTCTTTTTGTCATGCACACAGAAGAATATGTAATGTAGTAAAATGTGAAGATAATGCAATGCCTACACCCCTAGAATCTTCCTGTGTACCCTTTCTCAGTTGCACCCCTCTCCATTCCCAGATATGATACTTCTGAGTGAGATATTTAATCCTCTTGATGGTTCAGGGTCATAATTTGGATATCGGTTATTGTTGTGTGCTCCCATAGAAAGGAGATGTGTGCCCAGCTGGCGTGGCTCGGTGGTTGAGCATCGACCTATGAACCAGAAGGTTACAGTTCAATTCCCAGTCAGGACACATGCCCCAGTTGCAGGCTTGATCCCCAGTGTGGGGTGTGCAGAGGCAGCCCATCGATGATTCTCTCTCATCATTGATGTTTCTGTCTCTCTCCCCCTCTACCTTCCTCTCTGAAATCAATAAAAATACATTTTTTTTAAAAGAAAGGAGATGTGTTAGGCTTCTCACCTCTGTCCTAAATTACCCCAGATTATTGATTGAAATGATCTATTCATATGTCCCCACCAGACAGTGAGCTCAAGGACATGGATTATATCTTTTTCATCTATTTTCCAAGGGCCAAGCATAAGACTTGGCAAGAAGTGGGTGCTAATTGATATTCTGTTCTTAAAAATCAAATTTCTTATCTAAAAATAGAGGTTGCAGGAAAGGATAGGACTCTCTCCACTGCGGTCTCTGGTAGCTCCGTCCTCTCCTGCAATGTGTTTTAGCAAATTCACTTTGTTGGCGTGATGTTTCCACTTGGACTGTCAAAGGCAGCCATCTGCTCTGCGGCCAGGGCGCCTGCTCTCAGGCGTGAGTCGCAGACACAGTGACCCTCCGATGAGCTGCCAGACCCTCCACGCGGCTGTGAACGGTCAGGTTGCTGTTTCTTAGAAACCGTTCACATTGCTCACCAGGTTGCATTCTCATTCTGACAACTGTGAAGGCACTGAGTGCTGGTCAAACGACCAGAGGATCACTACACTTGAGCACGATCCTAATAAACAAACTTGTAAGTGGTCTTAGTCCCGAGCAGGCTGGATTCATCCGAGTGGGGTGGAGTGTCTGCGATAGCATCTTCTCCAGAGAGGGATCAAGGCCAAAACCTTTGTTCTCTCCTGGACGGTTCTGTGATTTGAAACAATGCTGCTTTGATTTCTCCAATGGGAGCTGGTGCTTCCATTTCCTTTGCTGGAAAGAAGCAGAGACTTCACTTCCTGCCTCAGCCTGCTGCTGCATTGTCCGGGCCCGCATGTGCGTTCCCCTGCCGGGGTGCAGACACACTCCTCGCTTCTCTCTCCTCCTGCTGCTTGGAGTGGCAGCTGAAGCAATGCCAGGGACCACGCTTGGGCCAAGGAGTTAGGAGAAGGGAGCGCCACTGTATTTATTCCTTGGCCTTGAGCAATTATGTGAGGGCCAGAAGTTCAATGGATGGTAACGCCTTGCTTCAGCAACCTGCAGCTCTCTTGCTGGTCTCGTCTGAACTTTCTGGCGTAGGAACCAGACACTCTTCTTTTCCATGGTTCACAGAAATCAGGTTTCCACTTTTCTGATCATCCAAGAGGACTCGGGGAGCCCTCTTGCTGGAATCTCACATTGCAAACAGCTGATCTTCACAGCCCCTATTCAAGGCAACCTTGAAGCTCTCCATTTTCACGTGAGCTGGCTGTGTGCTCACAATGACCATCATGCTCTGGCCAGTGGCCCCTTGTTCCCTTCAGTGGGGATGGCACACGCCTTACAGTTTTTTGGCCCCAGGGAATGGGGTCTGAGAATGGGGAGAGGGTTTGGCCTTTGGAAAGAACTAAAACCTTTCATCCATAGAAAAAAGGAGGGAAGTCACGCGTCGGGGCAATTGCTGGCCAGTTGGTAGTTTCCAGGGTAGGAAGAAATGAAGGGGATACAATGGATTCTCAGTGAGGTAGAAGCTGAGTCCCAGGACACTGTGGCTGGGGACGCAGTACAGTTCTTGCTGGTCAGCAAGGGGCCTGCATTAGGTTGTGTATCAGAGCTCATCACACTTGAACGGGCTAACAAAGAACCTAGGGATTCTGATCCAGTGGGACTGGAGTGAGACCAGATATTTTGCGTTTCCTACAAATTCCCAGGTGGTACTAGCCCAAAGACTACACTTTGAGTAGCAGGTTGTATATCATTGTAAATGCATCCTTGCTGGTGGAACACCCACAGTTTTTTGTTTTTTTTTCCCCCCAATATAGCTGAAAGGCCTGACAAGGTAATTTCATAAGATAGGAGGGAAGAATCAAAGAAGGTTAGGGAAAGAGGAGCAGATACAAAATGGAAAGGGAGCACACCAGGGAAGCAGTGAAGTCTGGTGGTGAGAACTTCAAAGGATCTGAGTCCTTGGTGAAAAGGAGGGCAGAGTGGTTGGAAAGCACTAGTGGGAAGCAAGGTGAACACTGGCCACACCAAAGCCATTGGTGTGAGAGGAAATACAGCAAGGGAAGCAATGGCATTGTGTGTGTTTTGGGGGGTGGGGGGAGGAAGAACCAGCAGGTTTCCTTCAGAGCAAGAAGGTGACAGGAATGTTCAGAGAGTCATTGAGGATACAGGGACATTTGCTGGTGATAGACTGTGGGACACAGAGGGTGTGGAGGAAGGATTCAAGAGAGAAGGGATAGGGGATTGGGACAGATTCGTAGATGCTGAGAAGTTATGGGTAAGGATCCAGGGTGGATGACCAGGGGCCTCACCTTGGGCTCTGGTGAGCTGAGGTGGGAGGAAGGCATAATGAGAAGATGGGTAAGAAGTTCAGGTTGTACAGGGGTCTGTGGGTGAGTACTGTCTCCTGCAGCTCCAGTAATGCACGCATCTTGTCTCGGGCAAGGGGCGGGGCACAAGAATGACAGGGGTGATGTCACTCCTGGAGCAGGAAGCTGGGGCGTCCCTTCTCTAGAGCCCTGTTGCCCTGTGGCCCTGGAGCATGAGGCATATGGACGCAACCTTGTTTCTCCGTGGCATGTTGCTATTGACGTTGCTTTTGTAACTTTTTTATTGATTGATTTTAGAGAGAGAGGGAGGGAAGCAGAGAGAGAGAAGAAGAGAGAAACATCCATGTGTTGTTCCACTTATTTATGCATTCATTGGTTGATTCTTGTATGTGCCCTGACCATGAGTCGAACCTGCAACCATGTCGTAGCAGGACAACACTCTAACCAACTAAGCTACCCAGCCAGAGCTGATGTTGCTTTTTTAAAGCAACATAATTAAACGATGCAGTGTCTACATTACACTGGTGACTTAGTATTCCCTACTCAGCATTTCTAAAGACAAAGTGATAATTGTGTTTTGAGGTCTAAATATCATATATGCTCCAATATATGGTGGCCTGAATATAATGTAATCAAAACCCCATTCTTTTCCTGGCTGGTTTGGCTCAGTGGATAGAGTGTCGGCCTGGGAATGAAGGGTCCTGGGTTTGATTCTGGTCGGGGGCACATACCCGGGTGTGAGCTCGATCCCCACTGGGGGGCGTGCAGGAGGCAGCCGATCAATGATTTTCTCTCATCATTGATGTTTCTATCTCCCTCTCCCTTCTTCTCTGAAATCAATAAAAATATATTTTTAAAAAAGAACTTCATTTACATTTCATAAAATAATGTGAAATTATATAAAATAATTAAATAACTTTAAATTCATGATGAAATCTTTGACCAGGGTCTTGATCTTGAACCGCTTTCCAAATATCTAACATGGCTTTCGAGAGAACATTACCTTCCCTTCCATGCCTTGCTTGAGATCCAGGCCTGAGAATCTGACCGTGCTCAGCTGGAAATACCACGCCTAGTTACAAGTGCTCATCTGGATCACATCGGGACATTAGGCCTTTTATTTGTCCAGTAGGTGGGTATTTTCAGTCTCAATTGAGTGTATGATTTTTTAAAGCAATCCTTAAAATGCTTGTTTATAACTTTTGTTAACTCTTTAGATTGTGTGATCATGTCTCCAGGAATACAGTGGGGCCTTGACTTACGAGTGTCCCGACTAACGAGTTTTTTGAGATACCAGCTGTCTCTCGGCCGATTTTTTGCATTGAGTTGATAGAGTAATTTGAGTTAACGAGCTTGGTCTTGGAACGAATTAAACTCGTAAGTCAAGGCCCCACTGTAATTGTTAAAGCTGTGTTAAACTTCTTTGTGCTTTTTTTGGTTTGGTTTGGTTTGTTTTGGTTGGTTTGGTTTGGTTTGGTTTGGATTGGATTGGATTGGTTTGGTTTGGTTTGGTTTGGTTTGGTTTGGTTTGGTTTTGTACCAAGCCCATCAGGGGGCCTCCATAAACATTGAAAACTAGCCATGATTGGGCCATGTCAGGTTAATGTGTGTCAACCGATGGTCGTTGGCACCAATTCATTGCCAACAGGAATCCCTAATTTGAGTCAGTGAAGAAGAAAACTATATTCAGTGTAAAACGGCTCAATTGTGATACAGCACAGCTGCGAAAGCAGCACAGCTGTGAGGTGGCCCCATAGCCAGGCCCCTCTCGGCGACACTGCTCTGCGCCTTGGTCTGCTCTGCTCCATGCCAATCTGCTTTATGCTGTGCTGATCTGCTCTGCTCTGGCCAGACATCTTCCATGTTTCAGCTCAGCCCAAAGAGACACAGTCCTGAATGGAAAAGCAAAGTGCACTCTCCGAGCCAGAGGGAACTGGCTTATATGGACAGAAGTCCTGTCCATCCTCATGTAAATGAGGACTCCAAGTCCTGGAAGTTTGATTGGCCCAAAAGGTGCTGTCCTGATTGGTCAGAATAGAGCCTGATTGGCTGGAGCTATGCAGTTCCTGTTGGATGGGGAAAACTTCAGTCCCATTGGTTGAAATAGGATTCCAGAACTCCGATAACACGTTAAGTGCCCAGCCTGTTTTGTCTTCCAGACGGAAAGTATAGTGTCAGTCACCGGTGACTGACAGGGCTGGCTCAGATGGCAGGAACAGTGCAGGCAGTTCTGTACAGAAGCAGGCAGTCTGGTGCCAGCTTCTGCTGGGCCAGAGCCCTGGCTTTCCTTGGACAACCCTTGGAAGGCTGTCTCTAAATCTGGTGAGATAAGTGGGAAAGAATAAGTCCCTGTCCTCCAGGCCCCACTACACAGCTGGTATCGGAAGCTGCTCTGCACAGCCACCTCCAACAGAAGGGGAAGGATGTCCCTCATTCAGACTCTGGTCTTTCCGTTATAGAGGAGAAGGGAGGTGGAGCTCTGTGAAGCAGGAGAAAGCACAGTTGGGTCCCTGGCTCTGCCTACAAAACTCTTCCTTGAATGATTGCTGGGAAAGTGACTCTTCCTTGAAGTCTCAGTTGCCCCAGGATGTTTCCTCTTCTCAGCGCAGGTGACACCTTACTCACATCTGAGTGTCCCCATGATCTGCTCCTGGCTGTCTCCCCTGCTGACCAGAGGACTCCTTTGGAGGAGAGACACTGCCTTAGCCATGCTGTGTCCCAGCCCCTGGCACAAGGCTGGCAGTGATGAGGCACTCATTTTTGAATGCACAAGTGAATAAATTAACATAATGTAGGAAACTGGGGGCTTTGTAATGGAATTGGAAGCATTGACAAATGGGAAGGCCGGGGCAGCCGCAAATGAAAAATCTTAAGTCACTGCAACAAGCACCTACCGATAACTACCCTGTTTTTAGTTTCCATCTAGAGCACTGGCGCAGGTAGGTACAAACATTTTTATAATGTAGTGTATCGACTATGGTCAGTCTTTCACAGTTACCATGAGATCAGTAAAGTTTCAAGGCCATCCTCTTACACTGGACTCTTTCTGGATCCTAAACCTAATTCTTTAAGAGCCACACCTTCTCCCCACAATTGTATCAAATTCAGGTTCCACAAAACCTGGACTTACCGTTGCATTCAATAGCTACTTATTGCATGGGGAGGGGTCGATTGGGAAAAAGGAGACATATGTAATACTTTAAACAACAACAACAAAAAAGAAAGAAAACAAAACATAAATGATGGCTGCATTATAACACTAAATAAATAAATAAATAAATTTAAGCAAAAAAAAAAAAAAAAAAAAAAAAAAGCTATTTATTGATCTCTGATATGTGCCCAATACTGTGCTAGGCACTGGGAGTAGAGCAGCGCATGAGAAAGACACTCCCAATCTTGGCACTCGCTGCTCAGTACAGTGGAAAGACAGGCAGTTAGCTGTGGTCACAGTGCAGTAGTTTACATGGGGAAGTGAGGTACAGAGTGGACAATTACTATTTTTTTTACTATCCACCCAGATCCCTTACAAAGTTTTTTGTTTTCCCCCATACTGTAAGTCTTGGTGGGAGTCTTGACACAACAGGGGCCCAGAAGGCCAGTCCTTGCTTGCTAAAGAAAACCAAGGTAGCAAGGGGTGGACACATGATCCAAGCTCAATTAACTGCGAACTTCTCCCTGAGACTCTGAACCTGGACCAGATGTCACTGGAGAATTCATTCGCATACTGGCCCGGGAAGCTCCAGGGTTTGATGGGGGTGGTTACACCACTGTCTTAGCCAGGTTCTCTCTGGTTGATTCTATCCAACTTCTCTTAGTCACCATTCATTTCCAAACCTGGTGGATCTCTTAAGTGGAGTTCCAATGAACTCCCCTTCTACTTAGTTTGTCCACAGTGAGTTTCTCTTCTTTGCTATCAAGAACTCCCCCAATTCAACCTTGGCAGAGGAAGGCAGGCTTTCCAAATGTGGGATATCCATGCTAATATCTGGAGGAGAGTAAGACTAAGTTAGATGAAGAGGGGGGAATAGTAGGGAGAGCAATGTTCCAGGCAGATAAAATAGCCTTTGCAAAGGCCCAGAGATTAGGAGAGATGAAAAAATAAAATGTAAAAGAGGGGAAACAGCAGATGGCTTGAGGCCTTGTTAAATTAAGGAATTTGAGGTTTTGTTTTGTTTTGTTTTGTTTTAAATATATTTTATTGATTTTTTACAGAGAGGAAGGGAGAGAGATAGAGAGTTAGAAACATCGATGAGAGAGAAACATCGATCAGCTGCCTCCTGCACACCTCCTACCGGGGATGTGCCCGCAACCCAGGTACATGCCCTTGACCGGAATCGAACCTGGGACCTTCCAGTCTGCAGGCCGACGCCCTATCCACTGAGCCAAACCGGTTTCGGCAGGAATTTGAATTTTATTCTGAGGAAAACCTGGAGCCACGGAAAGGCCAAGGAAAGAGCAGATGCTTATGGAAGACCACTCTGATTGTAATGTGGAGAATGGACTAGGAGAGCAAGATGAGAGGCAGGAGACCAAGTGGAAGCTTAGTGTATGAGTTATTCAGGTGCTTGGACTAGGGTGGTGCAGTGGAGAGAGAGGGAGAAAAGTGGCTTCAATAGCTATAATGTAAATAAAATGAATAGAATGCAATGATTGGTTGAGAGGGAGGAGGGGCCACGGCTGACTCATGTTCCATTTAAAGTTCTTATGGCACATTCAGATAACGTCCAGGACCTGGCTGGATGTGCAAGTCTGACATTCTGGGAAGACGTTTGATTCAAGACGTAGATGTCATCAGCAGATAGATGGTGATTGGAGTTACAAGAGTAAGTGATAAGAATTGAGGGAAGAAAGCAGAGCATTCATGAGCCAGGCTAGAAAAGAGCCTAAAAAGGAGACCAAGAAGCCTGAGAGGAAGACAAAGAGCAGTCGACTGTTTTTTATTTTATTTTTATTGACTTCGGAGAGGAAGAGAGAGGAGGGAGAGAGAAACATCAATGATGAGAGAGAATCATTGATCGGCTGCCTCCTGTATGCTCCCTACTGGGGATCAAGCCCACAACCTGGGCATGTGCCCTTGACTGGAATCAAACCTGTGACGCTTCAGTCCACAGGCCGACACTCCATCCACTGAGCCAAACCAGCTAGGACGACTGTTGCTTTTGAGTCAAGTAAGACCGAGCAATGCCCATTAGATCTTAGCTGGTGATTGCAAGCTCAGGATGGAAGTTCTTAGGAGAGATGTTTTAGAAAAGCTACTGAGATAATTAAATATTTAAAATAGAAAAAAAAAAGCTACTGCGATCAGACATGGATTCACATACAGGGTGGAGCAAATGCAGGTTTAGTCTTGAGTACATGTAACAGTTTATTCTTTTTTTTTTAAAATTAAATCTTTATTGTTCTAAATATTTATAGAAAAAAAAAAGCTACTGCGATCAGACATGGATTCACATACAGGGTGGAGCAAATGCAGGTTTAGTCTTGAGTACATGATGTAGTTTATTCTTTTTTTTTTAAAATTAAATCTTTATTGTTCAGGTTACATTTGTTCCTCTTTTTTTCCCCCCCATTACTCCCCTCCTCCCAGTTCCCGCCCCATCCTCCGCCCTCACTCCCCACCCACTATCCTCATCCATAGGTGCACGATTTTTGTCCAGTCTCTTCCCGCATCTCCCACTCCCCTTTCCCCCCAAGAATAGTCAGTCCATTCCCTTTCTATGTCCCTGATTCATTATAATCACCAGTTCATTCTGTACATCAGATTATTTATTCACTTGGTTCTTAGATTCACTTGTTGATAGATGCATGTTTGTTGTTCACAATTTGTATCTTTACCTTTTTCTTCTTCCTCTTCTTAAAGGATACCTTTCAGCATTTCGTATAATACTGGTTTAGTGGTGATGAACTCCTTTAGCTTTTCCTTATCTGTGAAGCTCTTTATCTGACCTTCAATTCTGAATGATAGCTTTGCTGGATAAAGTATTCTTGGTTGTAGGTTCTTGGTATTCAGCACTTTGAATATTTCTTGCCATTCCCTTCTGGCCTGCCAAGTTTCTGTTGAGAAATCAGCTGACAGTCGTATGGGTATTCCCTTGTAGGTAATTGAGTCTCTTTCTCTTGCTGCTTTTAAGATTCTCTCTTTGTCTTTTGCTCTTGGCATTTTAATTATGATGTGTCTTGGTGTGGTCCTCTTTGGATTCCTTTTGTTTGGGGTTCTCTGCGCTTCTTGGACCTGTAAGTCCATTTCTTTCACCAGGTGGGGGAAGTTTTCTGCCATTATTTCTTCAAATAGGTTTTCAATATCTTGCTGTCTCTCATCTTCTGGCACCCCAATTATTCTGATGTTTGTACGCTTGAAGCTGTCCCAGAGGCTCCTTACACTATCTTCGTATTTTCGGATTCTTTTTTCATTTTGCTTTTCCGGTTGGGTGTTTTTTGCTTCTTCGCATTTCAAATCTTTGGCTTGATTCTTGCGCTCCTCTGGTCTGCTATTGGGTGTCTGTATAATATTCTTTATTTCAGTCCGTGTATGCTTAATTTCTAGTTGGTTCTTTATCATAGCATCGAGGGTCTCATTAGTTTTCGTGACTCTCTCCTCAAGTTTATTGACAGCTTCTAGCACATTTTTGCAAGCCCTCAAAATTGCGATTTTTAGCTCTATATCCTCCATTTCTGTCATGTTTTTTTGTCTCCGCATTTTTTATGCTTTCTTGGTGCACCCCCTAGTGGTCTTTGTGCGCAGTCTTGTTCTAGTTGAGCCTTGATTGTTGTAGTTAATACTAGAGGGATTTGACCACCAGGCCGACTGGCTGTGAGAATCAGCTGTGTCTGCTGCAGTGGGAAAACTTCTGTCCTCTGGGGGGGCGCTAATCTAGCCTTTGCCTGCGGCGATCCGGCAAATGGCTCTGCGCAGGGCTTGGGCGGGGCGGGCTCAACAGGGCGGGCGGAGGGAGCCGTTATGGTGCCCTCAGTCCTGTTCCCAGAGGCTCTGCTTCTCAGAACCCCCGGAACCGCTGCAAACCTCGGAGGGAAAGCTGCCTTCCAACTGATGCCAGACACTCCCGCTTCTCCCGTTTGGGTCCGAGTCCCCAGCGATTCGCCCGTATCTGGAGCTCAGAGTCTGAGACTCCCCCCTGACCGAAAACGACAACCGCGCTCTCAGCCACCAGCCCGCTTTGCGCGCGCACCTCCGCACCTGAGTTTTTTCCACACTGCGCCTCCTCTGAGCCTCGGTGTGCTGTTATTTTTCCTTCTAGTTGAAGAGTCTCTCCTCAGCCAGCCTTCCTGTGGTTCTGGGTGATGTCCGTTCCGTCTTTTAGTTGTATTTTTGAAGTGGTTGTTTGCGGCAGCAGTCTCCGGTGTTTACCTATGCCGCCATCTTGGTCTCCTCAACAGTTTATTCTTGTATTGTTAACTGTTGTGTTAGTTTCCACACAAGAATAAACTGTTTCATGTATTCACGACTAAACCTATTTTTGCCCCACCCTATATATTGAAGGACTACTAGGTGCGGGGCTCTAAGCTGACTCACATATTACTTTATTTAGTTCTCCTGGCAATGCTTAACCATTCGCCCCATTATAAAAAAATTAAAAGCTCAGAATTGAAATGACCTTGCTTAACATCACACTGCTAATAGGTGGTAGGGATGAATCCTAGATCTATCTATAACTTAAGTCTGAGATATGTAAATTTTATTGATTTTTTTACAGAGAGGAAGGGAGAGGGATAGAGTCAGAAACATCAATGAGAAACATCGAAGAGCTGCCTCCCGCACACTCCTCACTGGGGATGTGCCCACAACCACGGCACACGCCCTTGACCGGAATCGAACCCAGGACCTTTCAGTCAGCAGGCAGACGCTCTATCCACTGAGCCAAACCTGTTAGGGCTTAAGTCTGAGTTCTTTCCACAACCTCTTCTTTTATGTCCAGTTCCTGCTGTGTAAGATAATTTTATTAATTTGTGATTTGGTTCAACAAATACTTGAGCTTACTGTGTGCTAGGCACTATTCTAGGTGTGGGGGATACAGTAGAGAACAAAACAGTCAAAAAGTTCAATCTCTTCACATTCTGTAGGGGGTCAGATATATTCAGTACGTCATATACCAGGTGTACCGGTTAATGCGATTTTGTAATCAAAGAAAACACGATAATTTCAAGAGAAACATCAAAAGTGCTTTATTCAAAGTAATGTCCATTGCTAGCTACACATTTCCCCCATCTTTCAGGTAATTTGTGGATACCGTCCCAATAGAATTTTTCTTGTTTTGAGGCAATCCATTCAGAGACCCAATTTTCCACTTCTTCGTACATTTTGAAGTGCTGCTCAGAAAATGTGTGTGCCATCCATCGGAACAAGTGGTAATCTGAAGGAGCAAGGTGAATACGGGGGTGGGGTGGGTTAATACTTCCCAGGTAAGATCTTTTAACATGTCTTTAACTGGTTTTGCAGTGTTTGATGGTGCGTCATCATGAAGCAAAATTACTTTGCCGTGTCTTCTGGCACATTCTGGTCATTTCACAATCAAAGTGTGGTTCAAATTGATTAGTTGTTGTCAGTAGCGATCAGTATTAACAGTTTCACTTGGTTTTAGAAGCTCACAATACACCTCACCTTCCTGATCCCACCAAACGCAGAGCATTGTCTTCTTTCCCAAGCAATTTGGCCTTGCAGTCGATGTTGATGGTTGACCTGGATCAACCCATGATTTTGTGCGTTTGCAATTCTCAAAATAAATCCACTTTTCATCGCCAGTCACAATTAGATGCAAAAAAGTCTTTCATGCCATTGAAACATTTTACTGATGACTTTTTGGTTTCCCATTTGTCTTTTGTTCAGTTGATGTGGCACCCATTTTCCTTCCTTTAAAATCTTTCCCATTGCTTGTAAACGATCTGAAATTGTTTGCT
Source organism: Myotis brandtii (assembly GCF_000412655.1). Lineage (NCBI taxonomy): Eukaryota > Metazoa > Chordata > Mammalia > Chiroptera > Vespertilionidae > Myotis > Myotis brandtii. Next base: position 3,089,716 of record NW_005366171.1, read on the forward strand.
GAGCAACGTTTAATCTTTCTGCAAGTTGTTTTTGTTTGACATGCATCTTCATCCAATAGTGCTTGTAATTGTTGGTCTTCAAACTTTTTCGGTTGACCTGGACATTCTTTGTCTTTCATATCGAAATCATCACTTTTAAAGCATTTAAACCAGCGTTCACAAGTATCTTGAGATGGGAGCATGTTCACCATAAGCTTCTCGAAATATACAATAACTTTCAGCAGCACTTTTCTTCAAAATAATGAATTAAAACTTCCCACAAATGCGCCCTAGCCAGTTCGGCTCAGTGGATAGAGCGTCGGCCTGTGGACTAAAGGGTCCCAGGTTCAATTCTGGCCAAGGGCACATTAAAAACTTGCCGCAAATGCTTTTTTTGGCATGAAATTCGACATTTTTAAACATAAAAATATCCACGTTTACATCTTCAGAAAATATGACGAAGTTTTGAAGCTTGCTGTCAATACAACAAAATAACATACGTATCAAATCGCATATATATCAACATATGTGTACTCCATCTATTGAAAAAAATCCCATTAACTGGTACACCTGATAATGGTAGGCATGGAGTTACCTACAGCAGGAAAGAAGACGTATGTGTGCAGGGTTACATTTTAAAGAGGTGGACAGTAGGGACCTTACTAATAAATGTGACACTTGAGCTAAGACCTGATGAAGCTGAGGTAGCCAGTCATCTAGGCATTAAAAACCTCCAATACCTGGCGTGTCCCAGGAACCAAATGGAGGCCAGAGAAGAGAATCCAGTTAAGGCTACTGGGGCATATAGGATAGAAATGAGTGGAGAGGTAAGCTGTCCAATTCCTGTTTTGGAGGGAGAGCCAGGAGTTGATTAGATGTTGGGTTTGACAGTTAAGCAGCTGAGGTGTTTCCCACCAGAGACTGAGAAGGAACAGCCAACAAACAAGGTAGAAATGAAGTTTGTTGACTGAAAAGAAATCCCAGGGAATGATTCACTTTCCAATTCTGCCTACAGAATGAAAACTACTGAACATAGCCCTGGTTATTGATCTTGAGAAAGCTTCAGTGTATTTGAGCGCAGCCTGTTTGAGAATGGAAAAGGAACTGGCAAAATGAAGAGACAACTCTCTCAAAGGGGTAGTAAAAGATGCGGAATCTTATTTTTAAGGTAAGTCACTGCATAATTGTGTGCTGATACTAAAGGCATTATTCATACAAGGTGCATGCTGAGTACATCCAAATAATGTTCCATAGTATGGTAGGTTATACAATACTGTTTGGAGTAAGATGGATTATTCAAGGGATCATCAGTATGAGTTTTTTTGTTTAAAGTATTACATGTCCCCTCCCCCCCCAATTGTCCTCTCCCAGCCTGCCCCCACACTTCCCAGACCCACCCCCAACTCATTGTCTGTTGTGAGTTGTTCTTGAAGCATGGGAGTGGTATGTGAAAGCCCGACTTATGTAACCAATGACAACTACACATCAGGCCTAAGACTTCCTTTGGTCCAGTTCCCTAGCTGAATTAGAGGAATTCTGGCTGTAAACTAAAGCAAAGACCTACTATACACATTTACCAGGCTAACTCCAATGTCCCCTTTAAGGGGAAGGTTGGGCAGAAGGCCAGGAATAATGCAATTTATAGCTCATTAATTCCACAGCCCAGCAGTCAGCTTCCTAAGTTCTCTTTATCTAAAGTGGTCTGCAAGGAGGTCAGTTCCATTCCTGGTTGGGGCACATGCCCTGGTTATGAACTCAATCCCTAAGTAGGGGGCTTGCAGGAGGCAATGATTCATCATTCACTGATGTTTCTAGAACTCTCCCTCAAAAATCAAAACTAAAAAAAAAATTCATCTGCATGTCTCTACTTAGCCTTAATTTTATTGTACTCAGGATAGCCACCAAAAGCTCTAAGTCTATTATGTATGTTAGAATGTCAGTGAAGAGGCCTGCCAAAATAGTAAGGGCAAGCTTCTCTGACTCAAATAGGACACAAACATTGGTTCTACTCACCACCCAAGTTTGTTGCTATGTACTTATTATGAGACTTATGATCTCAGCACTGCCTTTGATTACAGGAATTGTTTATATATTATTTCCAATAACCTGACCTGAGAAGTTGTCTCATCATGGAAAGGTAGAGTAGTAAGAATTTAAAGTTCCCAAACTTTGAAGTTGGTGGATGATAATTTAAAGTCACACACAACTATATCAAGTATCACAATGTTTATTGATAGATACAAGTATATAAAATCAGGGCATGAACATGACTTGATAAATTAAGTAGACTTAATTTCAATACTATAATAAGAGGGACCAATTCAAATTCTCACCATTTGTTTCACACCCACAAAAACCACTTCAAGGGCATTAACGATCTCTCAAAACTGATCAGTTTTGTGCAAGTAAACCATGTTTCTTTTTAAAAAGACTTGTGCACTTGCCCAGGCTCAAGGATATTAAAATCTAGCACGTAAAGCCCATTACTAGAGGTAGAAATACAGGCAATATACTATTACGGCAACAACCATCAATTACAGTTAAGAATTTTTCTGTAACAACCAAATGGATAATCAAATATTGCAACAACTCAAGTATTACTGAGCAAAGTGCATTTCTACAGTATTCAGTGTTGCTATTCAGTTTTCTAACTTAAAACAGCCTATGATAACTGGCAGCAAAGAAGATCCTTGCAATAGACTGCCTTCTGCTTGCGAACTTATGATGTAAGTATTGCATGCTGCTAATATACTATCTAAACATTAAAGATACTCCTAAAATATTTGATGGTAGACTATGATTAAGACATTACACTACAAAAAAACCTTATGCAGAAGAAAATCCTAACTGACGTGCTTCTGCTTTAAATATTGTGAAAACATTACAGCGGAATGAATTTTCGCAGTGGTTAGGTCAAATGCAGTTACATCATAGCAACAGTATGTTTTGCACAATTTAAGGCTTTGGCTGGTTCTTTAGTCAGCTTCTTCCTCTGATTCTTCTTCTTCAGCAGTTTCTAGCCAGGTTAGCCACTGATTCACCTGTAAATTAATTTGTAACGTAAAAAAATAGGTAATACTGACGGAAAAACTCAAAACAGAAGCTTTGAAGACCGAATTAGCACCCACCAAAGGACAGCAGTTTTATGTTTACCTTTTATAATTGTTTCCAGGACATAAAGCAAATATACTATTTATATATTAGCTTTAAAGTTATTTTTTAAAGTATTCATTATTTAGATTTTGGATATCATACAAGCCAGCAGTCCCAAATGGTGGTCAGCAGATCACTGGTGTCCATGAGGTTTGAAAAGTTGGTGACCACTGATATAAACTATTTATGGTAAGTTAGCTCAGATGTCATTTTTTGACACCACTCGTTATATATTTCAGGATCCTTTTAGGAGACAGGAGACAGATGCTCTTTCCAAACCTACATCTGTTAAAGCTATACTGTGAAGGAGAGAGGGGAAAAGACGATTCCTAGCCCTGGTTGGTGTAGCTCAGTTGGTGTGTCCTCCTATACACCCAAAGGTTGTGGGTCTGCTTCCAGGCCAGGGCACATGCCTGGGCTATGGGTTCGATGCCCAGCCAGCTTGTCTGTGTGAGGCAACTGACTGATGTTTCTTTCTCCCTTCCCCTCTCTTAAAAAATGTCAAGAAAAGATTCCTAAATAAATGTCTAGCACCCCAAAATTGCTGGATCAGTCTCTCCAAGGACAGAGCTAAGTGTAAATGCTGCAAGGGTGATTGATCCTCATAGAGCCTTAGGAGTACAGATAAGATACTGTAGACCAGTTTCTCAAGGCCTGGTCCCCTGGAACACTAGTCTAACAATCACCTGGATCGTGTACCACAGACCTATGAAGTCAGAATCTCTCTATCTGGCCTGGAACCTGCTGTCATTTAGAATCCCCTAGAACCAGAATTCTACTCAGTCAGACTGAAAATCAAGCTATGAGAAAAAACAATCTCCTTTTTAATGGCATTAAAAAAAGGCTTAAACCCACCTTGCAATCTCACCCAGCCTTTAAGTGGCTTTACTTAAAATAAAATTAGCCACCTCTAACCTAACATTTTACACAAAGGATTGAAGCCTTTTACTTCATAGCTTTACCTCAGTTTGCTGAAGCTAACTACCTACTCTACCACAGCATGACAGCGCAGAATGGTACCTTCAAACCATTATGACTATTTTGCTTGTATTTCAGTTTTAAAGACTTGTCATTACAGTAAGACCAAGTAAACTGGAAAAAGCAGACCAAATTTCTCCAGCATAACATTTACCTGGAACAAAGCCTTGCCTTTCCCCGGAAACTCTTGGGTTATATCTTCTTTCCAAGCCAAGAAAGCTTCTTCTTCAATAATTTCCATGTCATAGAAGTGAACAAAAAAGCGGAGTAACATGCCTAAAAACAAAATGTCATCTCATTATTTAATGTGCTGTTTAAAAGTCGCCCCCCTACCTGCCCCTTTTCTGAGGCTGGTCCTCTCACCTTTTGGGAAGTTGCTGTTGTAGCAGTGCACCTGAAGAGCATAGAGGGCACTGACTTGTAGATCAACATGATCGTGAAGGAATTTCTGCATCACTGGCTTGAAAGAAAGCAGCAGTTGTTTTTCCTGCTCTAACTGCTCTTTGGAAGGAGCAGAGGAAGAATCTGTTTCATCACTGGGTGGGTTTACTTCACTAGAAATATACTGTAAGAAGCTACAGAGAAAAAGATCTTATTAGAACCCAAAAGTAAATTTTCTAACTAAAAACAGACAATTCTTAATCCCTTACCCTACAGACGTTTTGTAGGCGGCCAACATTTTCTTACCTAGTCATTAAGATGTTCACAAATCCTTTATCTACATGAAGTTTTGGGGAGATGTTATCTTTAATCCACTTATATATGGTTTGAGGGGATGGATCCAACTTTATTTGCTTCAATAGTTCCTTCTCCAATTTGAGAAGTGGGAATAAGAAACTCAGTCCCTTTCCTTCCAAAATCTCCAACATGCGATCCTTATTTTGATCAATTTCTGAAAAGACAAAGCCATTTTTGTATCAGGTGACAATTTTCCAAATGTACAAGATTCATGAAAAAGAATAAAGAGCTAACCCAGCAAAGAAAACTCTTGACATATGAAGCAAATTAAAGTAGTTAAAAATCATGACTTTTTAATAACAAAGTGAAATGTACTTGTGTGAGGTAATGCTTATTATCTGGGCAGGACAGACACACCATCTGACCTACACAACTCCATTCAAGGTACTAAGGAATCTAGACTTAGCATAAAAAACAGAAACAAAACAAAAAACTCCCCATCATTCTCTTACCTGGGAGCATTTTCTGCATATTGACCTTGCTTTGTTGAAAAAGTTCTGTTAACCACTCTCGATCTTGTAATTTAGCTAGTTGCTGAAGACAAAGTAAGAAGAGAGGAAAATGGGTGCCACTTTCCAGTGGTTGAGCTAGTTCTGAAATGCTCACCAGCTCTGAAATGATGGCACGAGCTGCAAACTGTGCTAAATATGATTTCACCAAGGGGATGTCAACCTCCAGTTTGGGGCACTGGTCCAATACATTCAGGAAAGCCTTAAAAGGAATATGTAACAGTCAGTTTATCCGTTCTTAAATTTGAATGGAAAGAGTCCTCACAGAATCAGAAAAGTATTCTACCTGCATGAAGTTGTCACTTGTGGCTATGCCTTCCTGTTTGAGTAAACTGATCAAAGAACTTGCTTTTTCTTTATCTTCATCACTTCTGTCTAGTGACAGGATGATTACTTTGCTTAACATCTCAGGAAGAAAGTGTTTAGGAGCCCTCATTTCTCTTACACCATTGACAGCTTCATTTGAATTTCCGCTATTCAGATATTCAGTCACAACAGTTTCCTGAAAAGAACACAATCCAAATGTCTTCAGTGCTTTTTCTAAAAAAAAAACAAAAAAATCAAACCAAATATACTTCATGATCTAGACTATGAGATTATCTGAAACTTACAGTTAGTTTAAGTAGTTCTTCCTTTGAGGGTGGAGGCTTTTTACTGGTCTTGGCAGGCTTTTCCTGGATAAGTGGTGGATTAGTTTTGAGACCAAGCTGAGGTGTCTAGAAAACAACATAATAGGTGTGAATGTTTTAATAAGAAATTAAAAAATGAACTTGTGAATTTAGAGGGAATACACTAAGAAAATCTTTAGACATCTTCAGAAAGTATGAAGTTGCTATACCTGTCCCAGAGGTGGTGTTTGAGTGCGTGGTGGTTGTGCACTAGGAGGGATCATAGTTATTTGGGGCTGAAGCTTTGGCACTTGATTTTTATTCATTAGGAACGACTGAGCAGGCCTCAGGCTAATCTAGAATTGAAAACAAATCAAAACAGACACCCAAATTAACAACATGCAGTTGGTAAGATACCAAATGTAACATTCCAAAATCCTAGGGCAGGAATGTAAATTTCACCAATAACTAAAAAGGTACTCTTTGTTAACAGGTTTAATTTCTGTCTAGAACCCTGAAGATCTGATTCATAGGAGAATCAGATACTATTAATTCTTACACTTATATCAGAATTCTCCTAGGACTGGCATCACTAAAATAACCAGAAAATGTAATTAGAGTTTAGGAAATATCTTGTTTTAATGTTAAGTCATTCTAGTTAGAGGGAAATCACAATCAAAATCTTGACAACCATTTTCCTTGTTCTCACTAAACACTTTAAGAAACTTGCCCTCATATCTCATAATCTTCGCTCATAGGACGCTGGACATATAAAGATAGAAAAAGTAGTACAGAAAAAGGAAGAAAGAAGATGAAGAATTCCAGCATTTAAGTCCTCTAACGCGTCTTTTTATAATCATCGGGCAATTTCTGAATTGACAAACTGTGGTATATCAAGTAACATAGGCAAATGTACCTCATCTGCATTAAGCTGTCCTTTCTTAGAAAACCGAGGTGGCATATCCTTCGACTGTCCTTGCAGCTGGGATAAGAGTCCCTGACTCTGGTTATGGTAGAGCTGGCTTAGCCCCTATTTCAGAAAGGGAGAAAGAAAGTCTAGATAAAAAGGGGTCCACAAATTATGGTAATAAAGTACCAAAGGGATGAGCCAAGCCATAAGGAAAGCTTAACTGAATTTGCCCAGAGAAAGTAAAAGATGAAACAGGGAAGAATATAAATCTAACCCTAACAGGAAATAAAGTGATGTGATTTTACTAATACTTTACTAATCTTAAGGACAAGTATTTCACCCAGTTTAAAACAACTGCCACAGATGTAAATTTGGTTTAGAAAAACACACATGACCCTAAAGTATTTGCACTTTCTAAAAAGCAAAACTAAATCACGTTACAGGGTTTAATACTTTTTGCTTAAACATTCTTAAGTTTTTCTTACCTGGCTTTTCATAAACTTGCCTCCCATCTCTCCAAACTGCGATTGTGTGGGAGGCATGATGTGTCCCCCATGGCCATTGAAGAGCTGGTTTGGGCGATGACGCCCCATGGTGGGTGAAAATCTATCCTGGATAACTCCTGGACCAGTACCAATTCCACTACCTTGAAATACATACATGGGACATCATTTTACAATTCTATTTTGTTATACTGATTTTTAAATTTAACCAAACCACTGTTTTGTTCAAAATCACCTGGCATTTGTCCAAACATATCAGCAAGTCCTCCAAGTGGGTCCCTATCCATTTTCATCCTGGGTGGCATGAACGGTCCCTCCAGAAAGAAGTCACTTCTCATCCCTTGAGCCATAGGAGCTGGAATAAACACTCCTAGATCCTTTAGAAATAAAGTGAATACAATACTTGTTTTGGACGCTTACATCAAACTACAATTCTTATTTTGGGGGAAAGCAGAAAAATTATGGACTATCAGGGTACTATTTATAATTTCTGAGCTCCACCAGTAAGATGAGATAGTCTCAAACAAGTTTTAAGAGGGCTCTTTGGTCATAATCTTAAAGCCCACCCAATAAAAGAAAAAAATCTTACCTTTACTGCATCTTGACGGATTTGATTGATCGTCTTTGGTCCATTGTCAAGAAAAGCCTTGCGAGGAACCCAATGGTGTTCTCGCAACTCTACGGTATCCTTTAATTTAAAAATAGTTTTAATAAATTTCATTTTAATATTCTAAACAGAAAAAGTGAGCTCATCAACATAATTAAAGAAACCAGTTTTACCTGCAGCAGGAAACGAATCCTCGCTGGCAATTCCTTACTTAACATCAAGGAGCACATTCGGGCAAAGTACTGATCCATTAAGGACTAATAAAGTAAAATAAAAAAAATCGTTAAAAGAAAGTGTTATGGCAAATGTATACTACTTAAGGCTTTTAAGACTTCCAGATTCTAATCAAGGTTAATGATTAAATATGGCAATCCCCTTTATCATTAAAAGTCATCTGATTTTAATGAAATCAAGATAAACTACTCATATTATTTGTTAGTAACACACGTACCTTGGCTCGTTCATGGTCTAATCTAGGTCCCACTGTCCTCATTATCTGACAGAGGCACTCCAAATCCTCTCCCATATCTTTGAGTTGGACTCTCTTCTTCTTTTCCAAAAGCTACCGAAAGAAATGACGGATATGTTGACAAAAATCATATGTTTATGTAGTACTTTTCCTTATGTTTGCATTGACAGAATCGCATCAGTTTTACCCCTACCTTACTACACCGCATACTTACTTTCATGTTCAGAACATTCAAGTTTTGCTGGTCATCTAAAATAATTAGTCGACTAACATTCTCAGATGGCAGAAACAATTATAATTGACTCATTTCCCCCAAATAATTGTGATTATCTAAGCCTAATTCTTAATCATACTTACTGTTTTGATGCACTTATGAAGGATAGATTCATGAATAAGATCAAGCTTTCCAAGTTCTCCAATGAATTTGATGTTCCCCAACATCTTGATCTTAGCAATGGCTCTCTGTTCCTCCTCCTCGGGGAGAAGGGGATTTTCACGCTTATCATAGACTGGAAAAAATAAAAAAGAATTCAAGTCAACATTCAGAATTAAGTTGAAAATGTACAGTACTACTTAATATCAAATATAAATCCTCACCATCAACATTTCTGGTTCGATTTTCAAATTCATCTTGTAATTTGGAGATTAGGAGGCGTCTGAATGTCTATTAAAAACAAAAGACATTTGGAAAGTTTTATTAATGAAATCTTTCAAATCAACTTTAAAAAATAGGCAAAGGAAGCACTACCACTTACTGTGCTTTGCTTCTGTCCTGGTTGACCCTCTGCTGCTGGGCCATCAAAGTTTGGTGCATCCTCTGCCAATCGCAGACATAGCTGAGCATACAGTGAGCTATACTTTGGCTCTTCTAAGGCTTTGTCCACAATCTACAGGAAATGTCATTTTAAAAATACTAAATATGACAACTTAATCCTTCCTTTATAACGTAATGATTCGTTGCATTCTTAATCTTCTCAAATTTCTTACTGACAAATTCTCCATGCCTCACTTATAATTTAGGAATTAAAAAACCCCTCTTTTGTAAGGTTAACAGTATAACCTGAATTAGACAATGCAAGTAAAGTGCTTAGAAAAACACAAGTATTTAACGGTTAGCTATTATAGTATACACTGAGTGGCCAGATTATTATGACCACCCCATCAGTACAATGAAGTGAATTAGTTACGCAAATAATAATAATAATAAAACCTTGAGAGTATTTGCTTAGGAAGTTTTCAATATTCAGTATTTTTGGAACTGTCAATGAAATACTCGTGGGGTGGTCATAATAACTGGCCGCTCAGTGTATTAAAGCCCAGTTATACAGATCTCATACTAGTCACTGCCGCCCCCCCCCACCCCCTGCGACTAGTATGCTGAACATCAAAACTGTAAACAGACACTGGAATGTTCTATCACTATCATGCAAATTCACCCAAGATCAAAACTGGCTGAAAAACAAACAAAAAACCCCAAATAGGCCTGTTTACGATATGCCCATTAACTTTCCATGCAACAATAGTATGAACAATTAAAAAACCACTTTTTAAGTTTGATGCCATTAAGTTAGTGGGTTTTAAAAAAAAACACCATTATTCAAAAACACATTTACCTAGCTCATTCCTCAGAGTTCTCAGCAATAATACAAGTGTGAAAAAACCCAAGATTGGTTTAATATTTTTCTTACCCTTTCAGTTAACTTACCAGCAGTATGACCCCTTTAAGGATGAGTTTAGACTCTACACCCACATTGAGGAGCTCAAGGCATAGCTTGTCAAACTTTTCAGGAGTAAGCTTATTTAGTATGCTGGGGGGAAAGGAATCACACAATTGTCAGCTAAAACACAAAGAATTATTAACTTGGAAAACAGTTTTTAAATTATGTTCATTTTTTCTTCTATCGTCTCCCTTTAATATCAAGACATTTCTTTGTACCCATCTAACCAAAGAGACTTAAAAAAATTTAATTTAGATGATAATACCTGTACCTGATTGGGGGTCTCCAGCTGTCTGACAAATCTTTCACTCGTCCTCAAAAACCAGAGAACAAGAGCCCTCCTATTATCAAGGCCAGACGCAGGAGCTAAGACCTGTTCTGTGCACCTCACTGGGTTACACACCAGACATGGGCAATGTCAGCACAACAGGCTGAAAGCAACTCTAAGCCCCCAAATACTGATGGTGCTGCTCTTTAAGATAAAACCATCCACACCGGCATTTGTTAAAAGACCAAGTAGACCTATAAACTTACCCTCTTACTTTCCTGAAGATTGCATCATGTCGTTCTTTTTCATTTGCGGAGTTGTTTGCTGCGGAGTTGTCATCTCGTCTAGTGCTTCGTGCAGGAATCCATTTCTGAGCGTTTTGCCCTGGGGTTTTCCCCAGGAACTCGCTAATAAAAATATATTTATAATTGAAATTAAGACAATTTAAAATGTAGCACCCAAACACATAGATCAACTGTCATACTGATCACAAATCCTTCTAAATAAAACAAATTTCAGTTTAGGGTTTCTCAATTTCCCTTACAACTAAAAACTCAATCAGTGGTTCTCAAACAAGTATGCATCTGAATCGCCTTACAGGCTTTTGTTAGAACAGGTTGCTGCTGCAGTGGGTCGGGGCAGGGCCCGAGGATTTACATGTCTAAGAGACTCCCAGGTGCTGCCAATGCTGCCCCACCCTGGGAACCAACATTTTCTAAGTCTCATGACCATGTTACATGTATAATCTAAATTTAGGTTCTTTTTCAGAAATCATTAGGTTGGGATTCCTGAGGTCTAATGCTGTAATTATTTTGTTATGCATGACAAAGATTATTAATACAATCTGTTATTTGTAAAACTCATTGTTTTTACATGTTTACCTGTTGCCAGCAGTCTTGGGATAGTGCTGAGGTGCACCCCTACTTCCTCCTCCGCCCGAAGAAGCACTAATTAAAAGAAAAACATTTTAAAAAACTAGACCCCAATTATGTTTCATTCAGAGGGATAAAGGATCTCTTTAATTATTCTGTATTTTAGAAAATTACACCACAGATGAAGACTGAACTTGCGCCAAATGAAAAGCCAAACGATTGATTACATTTATTTTCACATGGCAATTAACAGAAGATAATGAACATTTAAGGCCTTCAAAGAAAAACGAACAAGACACATTATAAATTAAATGTACAGCACATTTATTCAGAATTATTTAGTGTGGCGATTCTTTTGGTTTTGGGACTGGTCTTTAACAGTTGCCCAGAATAAAGCTACACACACCTGAAACGAGAAGCACCCCCTTCTGCGATCGCACTCTCCACTTTGGCGGCTTGACAATGAAGAATCTTCAAAAGAATAATATTAATGGATGGGGTGGGGAGGGATGGGGGTGGGAGAAATGAAAAACCTAGAATGAGAAAGAGTACAAAATTAGACGCTGCTCACACACAAATCTGCAGCCCGCCTTCAATTATCATTCACTCCTGACCCTGGCCCGCAGTCGATGGAACTTTCCCTGCACTGCAGATCCCAGACTCGCAAAAGGGCAGTAAGATTTAGTTGTTTAGCCAACTGGAAATTCCCTTGTGTTCAAGGATGCAAAGAGCCTTCGCATACATATAAAAACATCCCAGCTGGTAAGAAAGACTGAGAAAAAGCCATTCTCCCTCCTGTAACACTGAGCACTGAGATCAGTAATAGAAAATCTAACCATCAACCCGGGCACTTTCTGTGGGAAAGGCCCCGAGAGCTGATGCCAACGACCCGCCGAAGCCTGGAGCAGGGACAGCCGACCGCCGGCAGCTCCCTGTCCCCACAGTTCACTCCTCCGCGGGGGGCACCGGGGAGGCGCCCAGAGGGGAGCCCAGCGCGGCACCAACAGGCGGAGGCCAGGCCGCA
>NW_005366171.1:3102579-3102810 GCF_000412655.1 Myotis brandtii
AGACGAAGGGAGAACAAAGGGGAAGAATTCCCAGGGCCTCGAAGCGCGGAGGACACGCTATTCAAGGCCGCCCCGCCCGATGCCCGCGGCCGCCATTTTGTGCCGCTGGAGAAGAAGCGGCCTGGGCGCGGCGGCCATTTTAGAGCGCTCCTCGCGGCGGCGGCGCGGCACTCACCTTCACCCAGAACTCAGCAGCCGCCACTGCAGCTGCCGCCTCAGGATCCGGTCGTC
>NW_005366171.1:3103431-3140621 GCF_000412655.1 Myotis brandtii
CCGGACTCGCTAGGTCTCCGGGGCTCCGCTCCGGCTGCCTTAGGGCGGGGGAGCGGGAAGTGGGGTTCAGGCGCCGGACGGTGCACCCCAGCGCGTCAAGAAAGCTTATTCCGCGCCCTAGTTATCCACCCCCAGCAGAGTAAACGAGAAATGCTTTAACGCCTCACACAAAAACAGCTTTCCCCAAGCAATGTGCGGTCGGTGGCCCTGGAGCAGCACCCAGATAAGCGGGCCAATTTGGGAGAAGTGTTTTCGGGACGCAGGCGCCGAGGGTTTTAATTGCTAGCGCTTGGGGTTTTTTGTTGGTTTTCGTTTTTTTTTGTTTGTTTGTTTTTAAAGCATGTTGAAGATTGCATTTCCATTTTATGTAAGGTCCACCCTAACAAATAGGATTAGGCTTTTCAAAGCCGACAGGGTGAACTGTTTCTACTTCTCAGGTAGTACTTTCCAGGAGAGGTGCAGTAAAATGAAGTTACATCGTTTGCGACATTTCAGCTATCCAAAAAAGGGAGTCATGTTTTCAAATACTAAACAACCAACAGAAATTTCCCCATCTGCATTTGGGATGTACAGTTCTTGATAAATGTGTAATCAAAAGAAAGTGTGTGTGTGTGTGTGTGTGTGTGAACACGCATGCCTTTTAAAAGAAAGTGTTCGATAAAGGGCAGGATTGTCAAACACCCAGACTTATATTTGACTGTCAAACAGCTCTTGGGGTTGAAAGCACCTAATCCTTAATAGTTTCAAAAGAGTTGCACTTTTTCCTGGGACTTTTAAACCTGATCACAGGACTCCTACCTCGGCTGCGGTGTAATTCTGAAGGTTTGAAACACAATTCCATTATCTTTAGATCTTTGCCATGTGCTCTTAGACTGATCATTCCCCCTCATTCTATTACCACAATTATTGCTATTAAGTCAACGTCACTGAACTTTATCTTCAACAACTGGAAAAGATTCTCACTCTTGGAGTTACATGTAAAAAAAAAAAAGGCTTTTTTGAGGAAAAGGCATAAATTGTGTTTCAAATACAAAAGGTTTCACTTTATAACTTCAGGACCCTTCTAGCTTCAAAATAACAGAACAATATTTATAATTTTTGTAGGGTTTTACATATACTTTCATATATGTAATCTTTATTTTTGCATAGCTCCTTTACATTATTCATGACTAATAATAAATTAATCTGATAAAATAGTGTTCAAAAACACTATTCTAGTCTAGACTTGAAAGAGATACCTAGGGGCCTGAAATTCCTATGGATATTTAAGTTTAGCTGAGCAGCAACGGCCTCATCTACGTGTGTTTTCCTTATTTCATTATCGTTAAACCTCACTTAGCTCTTTTATGTTACCAAGCCCTATAACTTGGATGGTCTTTTAATAGAGGAACTTGAAACAATTTTGATATATTTCCATCACATCATGGATGTATGAAAATTCAAGTCATTGTCTGGAATTTAGATTTTAGTGTCTAGAAAATAGAATTTTAAATACACCCACTTCAATCTGCTAGGTTTAACACTTCCATTTTATGTCGTTTTTTCTAAGATTGAAAACCTCTTAGAGTCCTGACTTGTTAGCTGTCATATTTTTGTATTATTTTAACTAATCATGTTAAATGCTAGTTAATATATATATATAGCTCCTGGAGCATCTGCTATCCTCTCTGAACTTAAGGATTCCCTAATCATACATCTCCAGCCCAGATCTCTCACTAACTTCAATTCTGAATTTCCAATAGCCTATTCTTGATCTGAGATGCAAACTTGCAGCCATATTTACTTTGGGCCACACAGTAATTTTAAACATTTGAATTAGTTGACATTCAAATTTTAGGAGATTTTACATACAAATCCAGATTTCCATCTTTCATGAACAATCTTAAAATACCGCAATAAGGGGCTTGAAATTCCAATGGATATTCAAGTATAGCTGAGTAGCAACGGCCTTATCTAGATGTTTTTCCTTATTCCACTATAACAGTGGTTCTCAACCTTCTGGCCCTTTAAATACAGTTCCTCATGTTGTGACCCAACCATAAAATTATTTTCGTTGCTACTTCATAACTGTAATGTTGCTACTGTTATGAATCGTAATGTAAATATCTGATATGCAGGATGGTCTTAGGCGACCCCTGTGAAAGGGTCGTTCGACCGCCAAAGGGGTCGCGACCCACAGGTTGAGAACCGCTGCACTATAGTTAAATCTCACTTGGCTCACTCATTTATGTTCCAGTCTGACCTCTATAGCCATTTCACTCTTTTGAATTATTTGTTCAAATTCAAAAGATTCAGTATGTAACTGATCATCTTCCTATTATAAGGAAAAGGAGTCAGACTAGTTAAATATCTTCTCTACCACTTACTATGTAGCTTTTATGTAATTGCTCTCTTCTTAGTTCCTGGATCTGTAAAATAGGAATAACTGTTTATAGAGTTGTTATAAGCATTAAATGAGATAATGTATGTAACGCACATAGCACGTCCCTGACATAGTAATTACATGTCAATTACTATATTATCAATAATATTGATTAATTACCTATTTCACAATTACTTTAGTTTTGCTAAGTATCCCACTACTCTTCTGTACTAGAAACTTGACTCTACATTTTCTGTTTCTTTTGATCAGGTTTAATATTCAATAAGTTACTGAGTCCTGATATTTCCCTCTAAATAAACTTCTTCCTACATTCATCTGTCCCACAACATTATTGCATACATACTAATCTAGACCTTAGTATAAAATGTTCTCCTGGATTATTGAAAAATTCCAGTTAAGTCTCCTATAGTCTTTTTCCTCTACTCTGGATACTCATATTAGTCTTCCTTAAAACACTTCCCCCAACCCCAACATACCATTGCCATGTTTAAGATCTTAGTGCTTCATTATTTTATATTATTTTCAAGATTGGGTTTATCTCAATCTTGGCTATACAGTAAAATCACCTGGGGACCTTTTAAAATTCTCAGTGCTCAGGCTGCATTCAAGACCAAGTAAATTTGAATCTCTGAGAGTGGGATCCAGACATCAGCTTTTAAAGCTTGTGACTCCAATGTGCAGTCAAGGTTTGAGAACCACTGTAGCAGGTCAGAATATTGTAGAAAATGATAACATTTACAGCTGGGGGGGGGGGGAACCCCTAGGAAAAGGAAACTGGGTTCTAGAAAAGGAACTTTCCCCAAGTAGGTTAACAGGCATTCAAACCCAGGGATCCCAGTTCATATGCTTTTGTCTGGCTCTCAAGCCCTTCATATCCTGGCCCTACCTTACCGCTTCTGTTGGTCTTATTTTTCACCACTCCCAGACACCCAGGCTTCTCTCAGAGAGCCAGTTAGGCTGGTATTGCTGCCTCAAAGAATTCACTCCCACTAATGTGCTATTGCTTGTAATTTTGAGGCCATCCTCATTTCTCCCCTCTACCTATTTATTCCTGAGGCACAGATATGAATATATAAATGCCCTGCTCAAAAATGTCAGTAGACTTCCCCTAACAGAATAATATCAGAACACCTTAGTTTGGCCCTTTGTAATCTCGTTTCAGACTACTTCCCTGTTCCTAGCTACATCCCACCTCCAGTCCTACTTATCCATAACCTAGCTCTATGGTACTCAAAATTTTCTCTGTTATAATAGCAGTGTTTTATATGACTAAAATTTAGTGATCTTTGTCTGAAATTTGGCAGAAAAAAATAAGGCTAATGAATTAATATAGGATTAGGCAAGGAGCTTGAGCTTAATCTGTTTTCAAGGAGCTCACAATCTAGACAAAAGATACATCAATTACAAACAAAGGCAGAAAAGGGTGGAATTAATGTTAAACTGAACATTAATATATATATCTATATATATATATAAAAGCCTAAGTGACCATTATGACCAAATGACCAGTTGACCAGTCGCTATGATGTGCACTGAACACCAGCGGGCAAACGCTCAATGCAGGAGCTGCCCCCTGGTGGTCAGTGCGCTCCCATAGCTAACCTCCGTGGCCAGCCAACCTCACTCGATCCCTTCCCCCCCGCTGGCTGACCGGCCCCAATCAACCCTAATTGCCTGCCAGGCTTAGGATCCCCACCTGTGCATGAATTTGTGCACCGAGCCTCTAGTGTACTATATTATTTTTAAGGACCTAATAAGGCCCTTGAGATTGGGAGCTCTTCTGCATTCTAGTAGAGTTCTTTGCACACAGCAGGAGCTGAGAAAATATTTGTGCATATTATCTTGTTGATATTTATTCATTCATTTTTCTCTTGGTTTCCATGACTTCATGCTTTCAAGATTTCCTTTTACCTGATAGGCTCTTTCACCACTACTTCAGCTATCTTTGCTGGCTTCTCCTTCTATATTTGATCTCTAAATATGGATGTACCCTAGGATTTATGCTGGACCCTTTTCTCTTCTCTCTGAATACTTTCCCCCTAGGTAATTCATCTATCCTATGACTTTAAGTACAGTTTATATGATGATGATTACCAAATTCCTTTCTCCATTTCTGATTCATCCCTGCCTCCATGCAAGTGATGTATATATATCAAATTGCCTACTGAAATTCCCCTTGGATATCTAATAGGCATTTCAAGTTTAACATGTTTGAAATAGGTTTTCTTTAATTATTTACCATCATCCAGCTGCTAAGGCCAAAACCTATGGATCATTCTTAATTCCTCTCTGTCTCTCATCTCCCAAATTCAAGCCATCACATTTCTATACACCAATAGTGAACTTTCAGAAAGAGAGATTATAAAAACAATCCCATTTACCATCGCACCAAAAAAATTAAGCTACCTAGGAATAAACTTAACTAAAGAGGTAAAAGACCTCTACTCAGAAAACTACAGGACGTTGAAAAAAGAGATAGAGGAAGACATAAACAGATGGAAGAACATACCGTGTTCATGGATTGGTAGAATCAACATCATTAAAATGTCCATACTACCCAAAGCAATCTATAAATTCAACGCACTTCCCATTAAAATACCAACAGCATATTTCACAGACCTAGAACGAACTCTCCAAAAATTCATCTGGAACAAAAAACGACCCCGAATAGCTGCAGCGATCCTGAGAAAGAACAAAGTAGGTGGGATCTCAATACCAGATATCAAGCTGTATTACAAAGCCACTGTTCTCAAAACTGCCTGGTACTGGCACAAGAACAGACATATAGATCAATGGAATAGAATAGAGACCCCAGAAATCAGCCCGAACCAATATGCTCAATTAATATTTGACAAAGGAGGCAAGAACATACAATGGAGCCAAGGTAGTCTCTTCAATAAATGGTGTTGGGAAAATTGGACAGATATATGCAAGAAAATGAAACTAGACCACCAACTTACACCATACACAAAAATAAACTCAAAATGGATAAAGGACTTAAATGTACGACAGGAAACCATAAAAATTCTAGAAGAATCCAAAGGCAACAAAATCTCAGACATATGCCAAAGCAATTTCTTCACTGATACAGCTCCTAGGGCAGTTGAAACTAAAGAGAAAATGAACAAATGGGACTACATCAAAATAAAAAGCTTCTGCACAGCAAAAGAAACCATCAACAAAACAACAAGAAAACCCACTGCGTGGGAAAACATATTTGCCAACGTCATATCTGATAAGGGCCTAATCTCCAAAATTTATAGGGAACTCATACAACTTAACAAAAAGAAGATAAACAATCCAATCAAAAAATGGGCAAAGGATCTAAATAGACACCTTTCAAAAGAGGACATTCAGAAAGCCAAGAGACATATGAAAACATGCTCAAAGTCACTAATCATCCGAGAGATGCAAATCAAAACAACAATGAGGTACCATCTCACACCTGTCAGAATGGCTATCATCAACAAATCAACAAACGACAAGTGCTGGAGAGGATGTGGAGAAAAAGGAACACTTGTGCACTGCTGGTGGGAATGCAGACTGGTGCAGCCACTATGGAAGACAGTATGGAGTTTCCTCAAAAAACTGGAAATGGAACTCCCATTTGACCCTGTGATCCCACTTCTAGGAATATATCCCAAGAAACCAGAAACACCAATCAGAAAGGATATATGCACCCATATGTTCATAGCAGCACAATTCACCATAGCTAAGATCTGGAAACAGCCTAAGTGCCCATCAGTAGATGAATGGATTAGAAAACTGTGGTACATCTACACGATGGAATACTATGCTGCTGTAAAAAAGAAGGAACTCTTACAATTTGCAACGGCATGGATGGAGCTGGAGAGCATTATGCTAAGTGAAATAAGCCAGTCAATGAAGGAAAAATACCACATGATCTCACTCATTCATGGATAATAAAGACCATTACAAACTTTTGAACAATAATAGATACAGAGGCAGAGCTGCCTCAAACTGATTGTCAAACTGCAGTGGGAAGGCCAGAGAGGGTTGGGGGGCAGAAGGGAGGGGAGTAAGAGATCAACCGAAGGACTTGTATGCATGCATATAAGCAAAACCAATGGACATAAGACACTGGGGGGTAAGGGAGGGCAGGGGATTGTCAAGGAAATAAAAATTAAAACTAAAAAAAAAAAAATTCAAGCCATCAGAAGTTCTATTGGCTCTATCTTCAAAATATATCTTAAACTGGTTCACTTCCCTTGATCTACAGGGTGGGGCAAAAGTAGGCTTAAAGTTGTTTGTATGGAAAATACAATAATTAATAAATGATATAAGAATAAACTATGTGTTTCATGCACTCACAACTGTAAACCTATTTTCACCCCATCTAGTATTGCTATCACTTTAATGTAACCATCATTATCTCTAGCCTGTATTATTGTAATAGCCTCCTAACTGGTCTCTCAACTTCATTTCTTGTTCTCCAATATATTCCCTATACAGAAGCCAGTCATCTTTTAAAAATGTAAATCAGATAACATCATTACCATATTAAAAACCCTTTGATCATGATTATACATTATATCACAATAAAATCCAATATATTTGTTGTGGGCTCCATGGCCTTACATGTTCCAGCCCTTAAATACCACTCTGACCTCATCTCCCACCATGTTCCTCCTTGACCTCTATACTTCAGTTGCACAGGCCCCTTTTTCTATTCTTCAAAGATATCAAGTTCAAGCAAAGCTTTCTATTCCTCAAACATGCAAAGGGTATGGCTACTTCTTGTTCAAGCTCCACTACCCCAAAAGCTCTTGTTTTTTACATGGCTGGTTCTTTTTCATAATTTAGGTCACAGCTTTATGAGCTTATGGTCACCTCTTTAGACAAACTTTCCCTGACCATTATATATGTCTCATTTTCCAGGCACTCTATTACATTACTCCACATGTCTTTTAAATGTTTTATCACTATCTAAAATGATTGTTTTGCATTTTTTCTTGTGCATTGTCTGCTTATTGCATTAGGATGTAAGCTCAATTATAGCAGGAACTTGTCTGTTATGTTCACTGCTATATCTCTTAGATACAGTACTTAGAATAGTTCCTGGTATATAGTAGACCTCCATAAATATTTTTTTAAAAATATATTTTATTGATTTTTCACAGAGAGGAAGGGAGAGGGATAGAAAGTTAGAAACATTGATGAGAGAGAAACATCAATCAGCTGCCTCCTACACACCTCCCACTGGGGATGTGCCTGCAACCAAGGTAGATGCCCTTGACCGGAATTGAACCTGGGACCCTTCAGTCCGCAGGCCCATACTCCATCCACTGAGCCAAACCGGTTAGGGCCCTCCATAAATATTTATTGAATACAAAAATATAAACTTTTTCATTTGAATCTCAGTAAAAATCATTTGGGGACAAGTGGAAGTGTCATTTCCTCCATTTTACAGCCCAGGGAAATTGAAAGTTAGGAGACTTTTCCAATGAAATTTAGTATGTGGCAGAATATTATACTTTCCAAGTGTTCCAAGCTTCTTCTTACAGAAACCTGAGTAACCATAATAGATATTCTTTTTTTTTCTTCTAAATCACTTTTGCATGCAGTGTGGAAGGTGCTTCCATTAGTTTTATGTGCTGCCATAACAAATCGTCCTAAAGTGGGTGGTCTTGAAACAACAGAAATTTTCTCACAGTTCTGAGAATCTAAAGTCCAAAGTCAAGGTATTGGCAGGGCTCTAATCCCTACCAATGCTCTAGAGCAGTGGTTCTCAATCTTCCTAATGCTGCGACCCTTTAATACAGTTCCTCATGTTGTGGTGACCCCCAACCATAAAATTATTTTCGTTGCTACTTCATAACTGTAATTTTGCTACTGCTATGAATTGTAATATAAATATCTGATATGCAGGATGTATTTTCATTGTTACAAATTGAACATAATTAAAGCATAGTGATTAATCACAAAAATAATATGTAATTATATATGTGTTTTCCGATGGTCTTAGGCCCTGTGAAAGGGTCATTTGATCCCCAAAAGGGTCGCGACCCACAGGTTGAGAACCGCTGCTCTAGAGGAAAATCCATCCCTGTCTCTTCCAGCTTCTGTTGGCTGTTGGCATTCTTTGACTTGTGACTGCATCTCTTATTTGTCTTCACATTGCTTTCTCCTCTATGTGTGTCACAAAATTCCCCCTGACTCTCTCTTATGAGGATACATGTGATTGTAGTCAGATAATTCAGGATAAACACATCTCAAGATCCTTACATATTTTGCCACATAAGGTAATATCCACAGGTTTCAGGGATTAGGACATGGACATTTATTTTTGGGGGCCACCATCCAGCCCAGTACACTGTTCATAGCACCTTAGTATAGAACTAAATTATTGGAACACTAGTTAGTGGGCCATTCTCTCTCTTTTTTTTTTTTAAATATATTTTATTGATTTTTTACAGAGAGGAAGGGAGAGAGATAGAGAGCTAGAAACATCGATGAGAGAGAAACATCGATCAGCTGCCTCCTGCACATCTCCTACTGGGGATGTGCCCGCAACCCAGGTACATGCCCTTGACCGGAATCGAACCTGGGACCTTTCAGTCCGCAGGCCAACGCTCTATCCACTGAGCCAAAC
Organism: Myotis brandtii; assembly: GCF_000412655.1. Taxonomy (NCBI): domain Eukaryota; kingdom Metazoa; phylum Chordata; class Mammalia; order Chiroptera; family Vespertilionidae; genus Myotis; species Myotis brandtii. The sequence goes on from NW_005366171.1 coordinate 3,112,428, forward strand.
CGGTTTCGGCGGGCCATTCTCTCTTTATTTGGATCAACATTCATTCATTTAGTAAATATTTAGTGAGCACTTAATGCATGCTGTGTACAGAAATTGAGGATACATTGATAAACACTTGTAAGCACTTTATGTTTTAGATAAGAGAGGGTGCTGCTGATAATTATATTAGGACAGCAGGCATAAACCAAGACTATACCAGGCAAACCAGGACATATGATCACCTTACAGTATTTATGATGCATATTGTTAGGCCAACAGAATGAAATAAATCAAGATCCCGCCTGCCTAGTATTTTTCCCTTTGCCATTTCTCTGTTTAAAGTCTAATGTAGTTTTAAAAGTTCTTAAATGGCTAGATGGTAGCATGACTACTGTGATCTCATTGGACTTCTTCATTTTGGAGACCCCTTATACCTTTGGATGCTGGGCTTGTAAGCTGGAAGCAGGAGGCCCATTTCAGGGCAAAACTTTCTATATTAAACAGGCTATAGATGATTCTTAAGTAGAGGAGGACAACTGATCCTTTTAGTTCACTGTATTTCAGAATTTTTAAGAAAAACAAAGTTAGAAAATAGGTAATATTCATCTGCAAGAAATATTCCTGAAAGATAATCAAGATTACTGGCAGCATCTTAGATGACATTGTTTTCAAGTTATGTGCAATTCCTTTCTTTCCAAGGTAATAAAGCATATATGAATGCAAGTTACAAAGAACAGTATTACAGGAATGATATTGCATTCACTGTAATTTATTAAAAAAATAAAATCATTTGCAAACTTTGATACCTTATATAAATAATATGTATTATTTGTTTAATGCCGCTGAACTATTTACCTAAGTCTGAATATAATTAAACCAGCTGTGATTTAAACCACTTGCCAAGTCCATGGTACCCAGATATTTGGTTGGAAAGTCTAGATGTTTCTGTGAAGGGTTTTTTTGGATGATATTAACATTTAAATTGGTGGATTTTGAGTAAAGCAGATTACTCTCTGTAATGTTGAAAGACTTAATAGAACAAAGACTGACTTACCTCAAGCAAGAAGGAATTCTGCCAGCTAACTGGGTTTGGATTCCAACTGCAACTCTCCCCTGAGTCTCCAGCATGAAAGCCTACCCCACTACATTCTGGACTCACCAAACCTCATAAGTCATGTGAACAATTCCTTAAAATAAGTCTCTCTATATATATACTTCCCATTCTCTTACTATTTTTTGGAACATTGATGGTTAATTTAGAAAACCAATCATTTAAAAAGAATGCCTGGTTGCCCTGGCTGGTGTGGCTCAGTTGGTTGGGTGTTGCCCTGTGCATCAAAAGTTTGCTGGTTGATTCCTGGTCAAGGCACATGCCTGGATTGCAGGCTTGACCCCGGGTAGGGGACATGCAGGGTGCAGGAGACAGACGATCACTCTCACATCGTTGTTTCTCTCCCTCTCCCATCCTCTCTCTCTAAAAATCAATACAAATTTTTTTTTAAAGAAAGAATGCCTTGTAATTTTTAAAGTGGAAGTACAGGTATGCAAGACATTTAAACAATTACTAGGAGGTGCATTTAAAATGCCAGGTGATGGGTTATTTATGCTGTTTCTCTGACCACCAGTGTATATACATATGTATTCATATGTATTGGAATGGAATTCTGGCTCTGGGTTATCTACAAACTTGTTTGAAAACTTAAGCAAGTTTCTTATTTTGTATACTGGAATTCTAGCATTTTCCTAGAGATATGCTATATGAATACATGTTTCTCTTTATAAAATTTTGAGTTTCTCTGATGAAAAAAGCATCAATAATGGTATGTACCAAATACAAAGATGACAGTTAATGATACTAATAATGCTTCAAAACATCATTTTTCTGAGTAGTACTTTCTTCTGTCAGATCGCAGTATATTTGAGGGGGAATGCTAAGGTGTAGGTAGTAATATCATAACTGTGTTAGGTCTGAACAAATAATTTAATTAATACCCCTTCCCCTGGGAACTGACCTTTAGACCACTTCACAACTGACATTCCCTTTCGCTTAGACCACATGCCTCTTGCTAAGACCACATTATCCTCCCCCTCCAGACCTTCCTAGGATCCGCACCCACACAGAGAATTCTCTGCCCAGAAAAAGCCCACCTAGAGTCCTTTAAAATCTGACTCCCAGTCCCTGGGTGCTGATGCCATTTTGGGGCTCAGCCCATCTGGGGTTCCAGATGACCTAATAAATTTATAATCCCTCACCACTTTTGGCCTTGTGCATTCCTCCTTCGGCAACCCTAACTAATTCCAGATGATGCGACTGAAGCACTCTGAGGTCTATAATTCGGGTCTTGCCCCTGAAGTTGCACAAGGCAGGGTCTAGAAACCAGGATACCAACTCCCTGGCCAAGTACCCTCCATTCTTTTAAATTTGTTTGCCTCATATGTTTCCTGGGCTGGGAATTCAAGATTTCTGATTCTCCTCCAGCTTTAGGAAGTAAAACAGAGTTGTACTTGCTGTGAATTACCAAACACTTACCTTTCCTTGGTTTAAATGCACTCTGGTTGACAGTTATATTTTATTGTGGCCGATTAGATAAAGGGTGAAGTGAGAACATTTGTGAACCATCAAGGAAATCAATACAAAAAACAAGGATACCATGGTGAACCAATGCAGATCCAGTTACCCAAATGCTGTCTCAGAGACTTTAATCTTTGTCCCAGAGAACTGCACGTCTCCATTTTCATATCCGTACACTAAGCTCAGAGCCTGTCCATAACCCCTCCCCTCCCTTAGAAGAGAAAGTATATAAATCAACAAAATGTCTTAGTTTCTAATGTAGAATGATAAACCAGAACAAAGGACTGACCTTTACTTTTAGTTAATTCACTTTATGCTTTATTCCCTTTCATGCATCATTTATACTAGAATTTCATTGTGTTTTAGAAAGGGTTCTTATTCTCTTCTGGACAGAACATTTTAAAAGTTTGTTTTCTGCCCTAACCGGTTTGGCTCAGTGGATAGAGCATCGGCCTGCGGACTCAAGGGTCCCGGGTTCGATTCCGGTGAAGGGCATGTACCTTGGTTGCGGGCACATCCTCAGTGGGGAGTGTGCAGGAGGCAGCTGATCGATGTTTCTCTCTCATCGATGTTTCTAACTCTCTATCCCTCTCCCTTCCTCTCTGTAAAAAATCAATAAAAAATATATTAAAAAAAAAGTTTGTCTCCTTTCTGCATTTTCACTATAATTGCAAGCCAGAGATAAAATCCAGCTGGATCTGGGAAATAACTGGTGAGAAAAAGACTTAAATGTGTACTACATATATTCAATAGTAAATTCACTCACACCTTTCAGATTAAAACTCATCTTTCCACTTCACACTAGAGCCAAAGGACAAACACATATATAGTCATGCACTGCTTAGCCACAGGAATACATTCTGAGAAACATGTTGTTAGGTGGTTTCATTGTTGTCTGAACATCATAGAGTGTGCTCACACAAACCTAGATGGTATAGTCTACTACATACCTATTCTATATGGTATACCACCACCATATATGCGGACCATCACTGACTGAAACATCATTATATAGCGCATGACTGTATAATGACATGCCACCAAATCAAAGGCATAGAGGGGAAAAGAAAAGACCAGAGTCATTTCAAGGTCTAAAGTTATCCCACTATTGCGCAATTTTCCCCAGGGCTTACATATCTGAGATCTCAAGGAAGGAAGGGCACAAAGGAAGTGAGTGGCGCCTGCAAGTCATTGTGAGTGAGTGGCACCCTCAAGTAGACTTTTAAAAAGATATCATGAGCCTGGGCACCAATCAGCCTGTGTTAGAACAGAAGGATATAGTTCCTGATTTTGACTTTTCCTTTTTGTAGTTTCTTTGATGAACTTCCTATTGAACCTATTATATTTTAATAACTTTATTTTGAAAAAAAAATCACAAAAATCTCATATGCACTAATGACAAGGGAAATTACCTACTGTGTGCCAGACATTGTGCTAAGGTGCTGGGGATATTGTAATGAGGAAGGCAAAAATAGTCTCTGTCTTCATATAGCTAAAAGTTTTTGGGGGAAGATAGAACTTGAAAAAGAAATTAAGATGTGCTATGTAATGAAAGAGGAAGTACAAGTTGCTATGGATATTAGTGGAGAGAGCAATTAGACATAAACAGAAGAGAAATTCTCTGGATAGAAATCAAAAGCCAAAATTAAAACCAAGAGCTCTCAGGAATGAGTGGATATCGTAAATCCAAGATTTTATTTACTTGACTTCAAATGGGTTGAATATTTCAATCAGTTAAGAACCGTATTCTTTTTCTTTCTTAGCCTTTGTCCAGAGAGTGGGAGCATTCTGAAAGATTTGGTCTGAATCCAGACTCTTATTATTTTTAGGAATTAATTAAAATTGTTATACACAACAGGGAGATGGAGCTATTGTCCTGAAGAGCTCATAGCCTGGTTGGAGACGCAATGTATAAACAGAAGAAATAAAAGAGGGCCATTAGGAGACTAAAATTGAATAAAGCTTTATAGAAGGTAGAGGAAGAAGTTGATATGATCAGGAATGATAAGAGATGACGTCATGATGGAAATGTCCTATTTTGGAACTTATTGCTGAGTTATGACACTCCAATACAGGGCTTAGTGTACAAGACTGGGCTTTAAACTTAGACCAGGATTTATTAACCCTATCACTATTGACATTTTGGGCTAAATAATTCTTTGTTGTTGGAGGCTGTCCTGTGCATAGTTAGCAGCATCCCTGGCCTCTACCCACTACAACTGGGAGCAACATTCTCCCCATTGTGACAACCAAAAATGTTTCCTACCATTACTAAATGTCCCCTGGGAGGCAAAAAGTCACCCTTCAGTTGAGAACCACTGCATTAGATCCTGCCATCATGTTAAGCCTGGCTGATGGCAGAGGGAGGTCAGCAATATAGGAGAGATTCAGTAGCCAAAGATGGGTCAATCTACAGTTGTGTTGAGATAAATAGTTGGTATCAACATTACTATACGTTTTGGTGTCTAGAAGGGGGTTCTTGAACTTCAGAATGCCAGGTGAAAACTTCCCTTTTAGCATAAGACATAGGGGTAGATTATCAAGGCTAACTGTCTAATGATCAGGACTAGGACTAGAGAGCTGTTTCTGGGCCAATTGAACAAGGAAGATAATTCCAATTCTATTCAAAGGGAAGATAAAAATTTACCCAAAGAAGTATCTAGTAGGAATCTAAGGTACAATTGTGTCAACATATAAGAGATGAGCAGGTTAAGCCATGAAGAGCTGGGGTAGGTAAAAACAGATGTGAAACTTCACTTTCTTTAGTTTTGGGCTTATTCATAGGTATTAGGGAGCTGGACTAGATAATTCTTCTAACTCCAATGTTATAGGTATAAAGGAAGACATTTTAATACTTTAATGAATGCCGCATATCCTAAACATGAATACAATTTTGTCCCTGTTCTTAAAGAACTCTCACTCTACTATAGCAAATACAACTAAAATTTCTACAGTATAATAATAATAATATATATTTTAACTTTTTTTGTTGATTTTAGAGAGAGGTATGGAGAGAGAGAGAGAAACATTGATTTGTTGTTCCACTTATTTGTGCATTCCTTGGTTGCTTCTTGTATATGCTCTGACTGGAGATGGAACCTGCGAGCTTGGTGTATTGGGACAACGCTCAAACCAACTGAGCTACCCGGCCAGGACTACAGTGTAATAATACTATTTGATATAAACAAAATTATATAGGTGCTGTTGGTTGATGCTCAAACCATTTCTAATCTGAAAAAGTTAGAAGGCTAATAGAGACATTTCCCAGACTCCTTTTCAGTTAGGACTCCAGCTACAATTCAGTTTGATGGATGTTGTGCTAAATTAGTAATATGTAAGCCAGAGACCATCTCTGCTGTCACATGGAGACTCCCTGAGAATAAAGACAACAGAGGAAGGTAGAGCTAAGAGATGGCAAGGAATGGATTCTTATTTACATGTTTTGAGTCCCTGGATCCATGTCTATCCATAGACTTTTCAGTTGCATGAGAAAATATATTCCACTTTTGCTTTAAAAAATTATCATCTGGGGTAATCTGGAATGAAGTGCCTATTAAAAGTAAGGCTTTGGTAAACCAACTAGTTGCTGAGTTAGACCACTATAAGAGGCACAAGGAATACACGTGCAGGTATTGTGCTGGTTGTTTCTAATTGTGCTAGAAAACTGAAGAAAATTATAGGTTCCAAATTTTTAGCATAGGGCATGTTTAAGGAAAAGCAGGGGTTTTCTATTATTGCCCCCCAAACGTATCTTTTGTAGCCACAGGTCTAACACACCAAAAATTAGAAGCAGATCTTCTTCAGTAAAACACTGAAATATTAGAGGTAGAATTAACAGCCTCACTTGACCTCTGATGTGCAAATGAGGGTACTGACTGTAAAAGAATAGTACAACAAAAATGGCACCCTGTGCTGCCAAACTCCAATGAATGGTCCTTGCCTGCAGAAGCAGCTCCCTTCTTCCCCTAATGAGACTGATCTTACCTTTCTTGAAAACCCTACAGAAATCTTGTGGTAACCAGTCTCTAAGAAGGCTCTTAGAAAATTAGTGATTTGCACCTCTTAGAGAACACTTACCAGATATTTTGGACTCAGTGTATGAGTTTGGGTATCTAGGAGTGGTCTGATTACACTTAGTTGGTTAGTTAAAAATCATTCAACTGGTGAATGGAGCTAATAAAGTTGGGTTACCACACATTTCTTGATATAATGTTGAAGACAAGCTCCAAAGTTTGTGAGGAAAGCAATACTGAAGAGGGTTGTTATTCATATTGGATTTTCCACCACTATACTCCCCAAAAGGGCCTAGAGCACACTTTCTCATCACCCTATAGCATGAAGAAATATATTGGTGAGAACAGCACAAGCATGCCTAAATATTACTGTAATGACTGTCTTCTGGGGACAAAAGTTGCATGTGTTGCCACTGAAATGGGCTTTCTAATTTCAATGATGGTGAAGAATCCTGAGATGCCAGATAACAGAACATAACTGCCAAGGACACAGTGGGCACAATTTCTGAATGGTAATTGAAATGTTTGACCTACAGAGATTTTTGGTGGTTAATTGATCTTAAGAGTTTCCAGTACTAAAACAGATGGGTTGCTCACTAAGGACTTACATTTTTATGTAACTGAACAAACTCTAGGTTGGAAAAGGAGAGGCCTGATTAGAGACACTACTAATAACAGCTTTCACTCATTTCCTAATCTTGAGAAGTTTACAGACTCAAAGGCTCTTGAAAAAAGTATGTTAGGTACCTTTAAGAAAAGACCTTGTGATAACACCAATAGTATGTGTAAATTGCCTAGCCAGAGTGATTCAGTGGGTGAGCTTCGACCTATGAACTAGCAGGTTACGGTTTGATTCCCATTCCCAGTCAGGGCACATGCCTGGATTGCTGGCTTGATCCCCAGTAGGGGGCATGCAGAAGGCAGCCAATCAATGATTCTCTCTCATCATTGTTGTTTCTATCTCCCTTCCTCTCTGGAATAAAAAATATGTATTAAAAGAAAAGTATGTGTAAATCTTTCTTTCAACCTTTCCCCAAAGGGATATACAGCTATTTACGAGTGTAAAACTATGTGGGCGCATGGGGGTAGGTGGTATCTTGACTTTAGGGATTATCAGGCAATGGTGTTAATCCCTGTTAACCCAGAATAACAAGCAAACAAGACTCACTGGTTTTACTGTATATCCCCATCATCCAGTAGCAGCTGGCTTTTAGAACTCTGGAATGGTCTTTTAAAGACTCCATCCTAGTGCCAGCAGAGAGGGAACACTTTGCAAAATTAGAGTTTTATCCTATAGAAGGGATTAGCAAATACAGTCTGAGGGCCAAACCTGGCCTATATCCTGCTTTTGTATAGCCTTTAAAAATGGCTTTTACGCTTTTTAAGGGTTGTGAACAAAAACAGAGTATGTGACAGATACCATATGTGGTCCTTAAAGACTGAAATATTTACTATCTGGCCCTTTACAGGAAAGTTGCCAACTCCTGTCTTATAGCATTACATGCTGCGAAACAGCAACTAATATAGAGTGCTGCTTCTCCCTTATCCACAATACTGGGGTGAGTTAGACACTTCCATTATTATACATAGTGATCTACCCCTAAAATGTTTTTGCTTTTTATTTCCACAAGTTTGAGCTTTGCCAATTTAAACATGGTGATGTACTCATAAAATGTTTTGCTTTCTATTCCCACAAGTTTGAGCTTTGCCAATTTAAAGGTCCTAGTATCCAAGGAAGGAATGGTTTTCCCAGAAAATCCGACAACGGTTCTACTTAACTGGAAGTTTATACTTTATTTTGGGCTCTTTGTAACATTGAAACCATAGGGAAAAAAGAGGTTACAGTGTAGGTTGGGAAGATTATTCCTTGATAACAAAGGAAAATCTGATTACTGCCACATAATGGAGCAAGGATGAGAATGTCTGAACCCAGGGGATGCTTTGGGTCACCTCCTAATATTGCCATTTCACGTGAAAACCTCAACCAACTGTAGACGCTGGCAAAATGAATATGGAACTAGATGATGGAAGGATCTTTTAAACAGAGACTCAAGACCAGTTGTTGAAATGAGGATGTAGTAGCTATCCATCTCCTTTGTTCTGTTTTGTATATACAGGATGGGGCAAAAGTAGGTTTACAGTTCTTTGTATGGAAAATAATATGGCCGAAACCGGTTTGGCTCAGTGGATAGAGCGTCGGCCTGTGGACTGGAAGGTCCCAGGTTCGATTCCGGTCAAGGGCATGTACCTGGGTTGCGGGCACATCCCCAGTAGGAGATGTGCAGGAGGCGGCTGATCGATGTTTCTCTCTCATCGATGTTTCTGACTCTCTATCTCTCTCCCTTCCTCTCTGTAAAAAATCAATAAAATATATTTTTAAAAAAAAAAGAAAAAAAGAAAATAATATAATCATTGATACATTATAATACAAGAATAAATCCTGTGTTTTGCATACTTATAACTATATGCCTACTTTAAAAAATATTTTTTTTATTGATTTTAGAAAGAGGAAGGGGGAGAGAGAGAAAGAGAAACATTGATCTGCTGCCTCCCCCTCCAGCCCCCTACTGGGGATTGAACCTGAAACGTGGGTATGTGCCCAGACCAGGAATCACACCAAAGACCTCTTGGTGCATGGGTCAATGCTCAACCAACTGAGTTACACCAGCCAGGGCTGTAAACCTACTTTTGTTCCACCCTGTATCATTCCCATTGACTTGTTTTTCCTTCTAGTTTATATAAGGTATATTCGTAGTTTAGTTAATAATATAGTACTAAAGTTAATTTATTAATTTTCTATGATTATATGAAAGATTAACATTATAGGAAGCTAGGTGAAAGGCATTTGTATTATTTTTGCAACTTTTCTGTGTCTAAATTTCAAAATTAAAAGCTATTTTAAATTAAAATTAAAAGCAAAATTATCATGAAAACATACAAAATATATAACTTAGAAATACATAAAATAGTGATGAAGTTTTAGATGTAACCGGACAATAAAAAATACATTTATATACTGTTTGATTTTTTTAAAAATACAAATGACATTAAGAATTTCTTCTGAATTACACTAGTCATAACAGAAATTTGTCTTCTATCATTTTTTCAATTTTGCTGCCCTAAAATTATCTCTTATCTCTTCTTTGGAACTATGAGAGAGATACTGAAATCTCTGGATTTATCTTGTTTCTTAAATCACCTTTCCCCAGGTATCTGTGTTCTTTTGGTATAATTCTTCAGCTTATTCTTCCAGTTTTGCTAATTTGCTATTCATCAAGGTCCACTTGCTGTTTAAACCATCTTTTAATTTGAATAATCTTCAACTCATCCTTTTATATAAAAGTTAGATGCAACATTCTCTCATATTCCTCGGGAGATTCTGTATAAGAATTAAATAAAAAAACATGTAAGATGCTTAGAACAATGCCTAACCCTACACCCAATATAAATTCCACTAAATAAGTATTATAATTATTATTTCCAAGATCCTCCTCTGTTTACTGTAATAACTATTTGCTTGGGTATTCTTTCTTTTGTTGATTGGTACCACCCTTTCATGGTATTGGTCTTCCTTGGGTATTTAGTGGTTTTTAATTTTGTTCTCATCTTGGTATTACTTGTTCTGTGCATGATGCTGTTTCTATTATCATAGTTTTCTCTGGTAATTGTGAGGGAGGGATAATACGTAATCTTAAACAGGACATGCCAGTGGTTAATATTCTGGGTGTGAAATTAGGCTTCCTTTCCTGGATGTAGCTACCTGGGGTACTGCCTGATGGGAAACTGCCCCAAGTTTTCAGAGTCACTATGTCAGCCTACGGGCAAATCATTCCAGGATACCTTTAGCTTTGAAGGATGAGTGGAGGGAGAAGCCAATTCAACCAGAGGTTTCAAATTCCATTTCCAAGTTACCCTTTATGGTTACTCTAAGACAGGGGTGGGCAAACTTTTTGACTCAAGGGCCACAATGGGTTCTTAAACTGGACCGGAGGGCCGGAACAAAAGCATGGATGGAGTGTTTGTGTGAACTAATATAAATTCAAAGTAAACATCATTACATAAAAGGGTACGGTCTTTTTTTTTTTTTAGTTTTATTCATTTCAAACGGGCCGGATCCGGCCTGCCCGCCGTAGTTAGCCCACGGCTGCTCTAAGACATTATGCCCTTCCCCCTCCCTGACTCTCCCAATACTCTGTATCCATTGCCTCTCAGTTTGAAATCTGATTCTTGCTCTGCTAATCTGATCCTATCTGCATTCTCACTTTCAGGGATTCTCAAAATTCCAAATCTGCTGGTAATCTTGGGCTCCAAAAATCTTGGGCCATGCTTTTAAAAACAAAACAAAACTCTGTGCCTAGGTCATCTGATAAATTCAGATTCATGCTTCAAGACTCAAAGAATATTTTTCCTCTTCTTTGATTCATAAGTTAACCATATTTTTCTATGAATTTACATAGCTCCTGTGTATACCTTTATTGTTCATTTACAAATGGCTATGCTCTCCCCTACTAAACTGTGAATAAATTAACAAATGAAAAATATGCTTTCCAGGTTATTAGTAACACTAATGTGTCTATCACATTATTTTTCTTATGGTCTTGCTGAGAGGTAATTTACATTTTGTATGCTTTTATTTTATTTATTTATTTGAGAGAGAGAAGGATAGAAGGGGGGGAGGGGAGAGAGAGAGAGAGAGAGAGAGAGAGAGAGAGAAACACTGAATTGTTCTTCCATTCATCTATGCATTCCTTGGTTGATTTTTTTAAAAAAATATTTTTTATTGATTTCAGAGAGAAAAGGAGAGGGAGAGATAGAAACATCAATGATGAGAATTATTGATTGGCTGCCTCCTGCACACTCCCTACTGGGGATCGAGCCCACAACCGAGGCATGTGCTCTGACTGGGAATCGAATGTGACCTCCTGGTTCATAGATTGATGCTCAACCACTGAACCACACCGGCTGGACCATTGGTTGACTCTTATATGTGTCCTGACCAGGGACTGTACCCACAACCTTGGTGTATTGGGACTACGCTTTAACCAACTGAGCTACCTGGCCAGGGCAAATTTAAAAATAAAAATTCTAATATCACTACAATTTGTAATTCATAGTACCATGGACCAAGAATGAAAAAGGTTTAACTTGTGCTATTGTTACCAGACAGGGGACCTGGCCCTGAGCTGGTCTGCCTAGGGTCAGGCCAGCCAGTAATGCATGTGTAGGAGAGATTGCACAGCATGAATCCAGGTGATTGAGAGTACATTCACTAAAACTGGGGGCACTGAAACAAGGAAGGACTTAGCACAGAAGCAGCAACAGGAGAGCCTAGGCTGGGTTGCTTTAGCTCACTGGGAAGTCAGAGAAAAGGGAGCCTTGAAGGTTCAGGGAGTAGCCTGGGACAAGCTGTTGCTGCCCACTGCTACCCTGGTTGCAAGTCTTGTGATGACCTTTAGAGTTGAGGAGATGTGTACTTGTTGGGGCAGAAGAGGGAGAAGGGGAAGGTGTGGACATGCTCCCCAGAGGGAAAGGGCATGAGCTGGGTCCTATATCTTGATGGTTTTTATCTCTCTGCCAGGCAGGAATCTTAGGTGAGGTCTCAGGGGAAGGCTTCAGCAGAATATTCATCAGTTTTCCAGGTGTGTCCTTTCAGGGTGGTGGTCTCTACTGATTGGTCAGTGCCAGGGCAGGGGGTCCTTAGTCATAGAAGCTGGCCTACCTGGTTTTGCTGCTTTTCTGGGCCTGGAGCTGAAATACAACTGAAGCCTAGAGGTTATCTATAGGCTGGAGGTTACATTCTGTATCTGGCTGTAAATTGCTTGGTCAGTTTGTTCAGCTATCTGTCTGTCTTCCTATTCCACTGGTACTGGCTTACTGGTCTGTCTCACTGTCATTAAGAAAGTGATTGGGATGAATGATCCTAGGAAAAACAATTAGGAAGGAAATGGCTTTACTATCCTATAGAACAAATTTTTAAAAAAATCCTCACCCAAGGATATGTTTTATTGATTTTAGAGAGAGAGAAAGGGGGGGAGGGAGAAAGAAACATCATGAGAGAGAAATATCAATTGGTTGCCTTCCATACTCGCCCTGACTGGGCATTAAACCTGCAACCTAGGTATGTGCCCTCACTGGGAATCAAACCCACAATCTTTTTGGTGTGTGGGGCGATGCTCCAACCAACTCAGCCACCCAAACAGGACAAGAACAAACAGACTTTTAACACTAGATTTATTCCAAACAAGTTTATGCTAACTTGACATTATTCCTATGTATGCATTGGGAAAGAGTAATAGATAAAAACACTGTGGGCTTTGTAGTCGGGCAGATGTGATTTTGAATTTTGGTTTGCTACTTGTTAGCTTTGTAAAACTGGATAAGCAACTTGAACACTCTGAGACTGCAGAAGGCAGCCTTCTAAAAGGGCTCACAGTGACGATCTCTACCTCCTGGTATTCATGCCTTTGTGTCATACTCTCTCCTCCTGAGTGTGGGCTGTATCTAGCTATCCTTAAAAAAAAATCAACACAAGTTTATTTCTCAGTTCTTTTGGAGACTGAGAAGTCCAAGATCAAGGTGCCAGAAGATTTGATGTCTGTTGAGAGCCTGCATCCTGGTTCACTAAAGGGACTTGCTTTTAATTAATAGAACACAAGGAAACTGGTGGGATAACTCTTCCAAAATTAGGTTATAAAAGTTTGTGACTTTTCTTACTGGCACTCTCTGACTTGCTCACTTTGATAAAGCCAGCTACCATGTTATAAGCAGCCTCATAAAGGTCAGATCTATAGCCTCTCAGAGAGGCATAGGTGACCTGGACTTGCTAAGGTCATGTTAAGGGGGTCGATGGGTGTCACAGACACAACTTCATTCTCTTGTCAGTCTTGTAGGACTGAGCCCTTAACCAGGTAGATAGTGTCGGAATTGAAATTGTAGGCCACCTGGTGCTTGGAGGTGTTAAAAAACACACATACCCCACTGGAAAAAGAGAATTATTCCTCTTTTACTGATGAAGAAACTGAGGGCCAGAGAACTTATGTACTTGTCCAATATTCCACAACTAGAAAATGTCAGAGCCTATATCCAAACCTAGTTTTTTCCCATCATTACCATGTTAATGCAACTTATTTAATGAACTACTAGGTGTCAGGCATTACTTTAGGTCAGCGGTTCTCAACCTATGGGTCGCGACCCCTTTGGCAGTCAAACGACCCTTTCACAGGGGTCGCCTAAGACCATCCTGCATATCAGATATTTACATTACAATTCATAAGAGTAGCAACATCACAGTTATGAAGTAGCAACGAAAATAATTTTATGATTGGGTCACAACATGAGGAACTGTATTTAAAGGGCCAGAAGGTTGAGAACCACTGCTTTAGGTCCTGAGAATACAAAGGTGGATAAGTCAAGATCTCTGTTCTCGCCCTGGCCGGTTTGGCTCAGTGGATAGAGCGTTGACCTGTGGACTGAAGGGTCCCAGGTTCGATTCCAGTCAAGGGCATGTACCTTGGTTGTGGCACATCCCCAATAGGGGGTATGCAGAGGCAGCTGATCAATGTTTCTCTCTCATTGATGTTTCTAGCTCTCTATCCCTCTCCCTTCCTTTCTGTAAAAAAATCAATAAAATATATTTAGAAAAAAAGATCTCTGTTCTCATGGAGCTTATATTCCCTCTTTCACTATAAAATTGGATATAATAATTTAAACTTTTATTACTTCTTTCCTATGTTTATTCTAGATTGTGTTTTAAATCTGACTTGGAAATGCAACATTTACTTTATCATCAACTTTGTCCTAATTTAAGTAAATTTCACTAGTAGTGATATAATAAAAGGCAGAGGCATGGTTATGTGTTTCAGTATTTGACTGGCTAACTACCAGATAAATGCTCCATATATACTCCAAACAATTCTTCATTGATTTTCATAACAGGGTTTGTGTCTTGAACTTCAGGCATTTGTTTCATAAACTCTATTCATTTCTCATATTTTGGTATAAAGTTTAGTTGATGAAAGTCTACTTTTTATCTTGACTACAAAATTAAGCAAAAATATACTAGGTACAGTTTATTGCTGTTGCACAATTTAAGGAGTGTTGGACTTATTTGATGCTTGCAGGAATACTGTGAGAACCTAATTGGTTGTTAACTTATTGTGAAATTAGTAAGACTTAGAACTTCAAACCCACAACAGACTAGAACTCTATATTGTATCTGACTGAAGCCATGAGCATAGCTTGTTTTATAGAACAAATATACATTTAACTGTCAGAAAAAAATGTTTCCAAAGCCCTCCTGAAAAGCGGTAGTGACTTAGTTCCTGATACAGCTGTGTGGTAGATTTATGGTGCTTTGATATGTTATTACACCGTAGTCCCCTCTTATCTGAGGTTTCACTTTCTGTAGTTTCAGTTACCCATGGTCAACCACGGTCCGAAAACATTAAATTTATCCAACCATCAACATCGTCTGCTCTTGACATCTAACCATCAACATCACCATGGCTCCATGATCCAGGATCACACGAAGATAATCTTCCTCCTGATGTATCATCAGAAGGTCAATAATAGCCTAATGCTACATCACAATGCCTATGTCATTTACCTAACTTCATCTCATCACATATGCGTTTCATCATTGCATATCATAAAGGTGAGAACAGTACAGTATTTTGAGTGAGCACAATTAACTTTTCCTACAGCATGTTATAATTGTTCTACTTTACTATATAGTTAACCTCTTGCTGTGCCAAATTTATAAATTAAACTGTATGATAGGTATGTATGTATAGAAAAAAAACAGTATATATAGGATTCAGTGCTACATATAGGATTCGGTGCTACATATAGGATTCCAGGTATCCTCTGGAGTACTTAAAATGTATCCTCCTTGGAAAAGGGGGTAGGGGGCCTACTGTATGGATATTTAACACAAGCTGTGACAGGTACTTGAAAAATGAATTGGTGTTGATATAGGTGTATTCTAAAGTGCTTCTTGAAATAGGTGCTTGGTTGAGAAAAAAATGGTGAATGAATGTTGCTGAGTGAAACTGGGAGCCTTTTAAGAACTGTAAAAGCATGTGAGGCTTTGACAATATACCATGACATTTTACTTATTATAAGAGAAGTCTAACCTCTTCATTCATACATATAGAATAGCAAAAGTAACACTTTGCATTTCAAAGGTCCTTTTCTAAACCCTAAGCAGCTCTTAAGTGTTAAGCAATTAATTCTTCCATAGCTGTAACATGGTTATATAACCTACTGAAGAATTAATTGACTGACACCTATGAAGTGCTCTGGAAATGGACATCCATAGTGATTTTTAAGATACTGTTTTAGTAGCATGGAGAAACGCCTTGGAATAAAATCCTTATCATTCTAAGCCAACCCAGTGTTGTAGTATTCAGAGCACTGTTCTCCTTATATATTTATGGCAGTGAGCTTCGGCTACTTCTTTACATGAAATCTTGAAATCATCTGGTGGAGGAAGTTGAAAAATTAAGTGAAAAAATAATTCCAACAGTGAAATTTCCCAGTCACTAAGAATCAAGGGATTCTCTTTCTTGAGGGACAGGGGAAGGATGGGGAAAAGTTATGGCTGCAAAAAGAACATGGTGGGGCAGCCAACTTGAAGGGGTACTAGAAGAGGCTTGGAGACTCAACATTCATCCCTTTACTCAATAAAAACATACTGAAAGCCAAATCTGGGATTTTTATAGATCATGGGCATTTGTTTAATTAATGTACTACATTTCCTTATGACAAAAGATATCTGCCATTAAATTTTGCACGCTCCCAAGTTGATTTTTCTTTTCTCCCAAATTTAAATGGTTGTCAAATTTGTGCAACAAAACAGTGCCAAAAGGAGTCTAACGTGGTGCTCTATCATATGAAAGAGGTCCAATGTATGTTCCCTGCTCTTAAAAATGTAGATGGGAAAGCTTTCAATTAATATGTACATTTTCCAAAGTGGAGTCTCTAAAGTTCTGGGTCTCCTCAGAAGTAATGAAGGCCCCAGTATCATCGAAACTTTGTGTTCTTCAAAAGAAAGGGTCCTATGTGGGTGGATATTCTGTCTGTATTAATTGATCTAAACCACCCTTATAATAGCTCTTCCCTCAATGCCCTCACACATTTACAAATACCCCTTGGAGGTGATAACCTTACCCACAACCCCTTCTTCCGCTTAAGATACACAATCGATTCCCATTGTACTTGAAGTAAAATCCAAACTCCTTATGTTAGCCTCTAATACCCTAAGTAATCTGGTTCCTTCCTCTTTAACAATGTTTTAATCTTTCTATTCCTCAAACACAACCAAGCTCTTTCTGCATCAGGGTGCCCTTGCCTTCTCTCCATCTGGAATATTCTTTCCCCAATCTTCATTTGACTGGTTCCTTATTACTCAGGCTTCAGCTCAAATGTCACTTTCTTGAAGAGACCATCTCAGATTAACTCAGTTAACACTCTTCATTACTGACATTAACCTGTTTTATTTTCTACATAGCAATTAATAGTTTGTCTTTCCCACTAGGATGTAAATTCTTTGAGAGTTATGACACCTTTACTCCTTTTTGTTTTGTAGTATTGCTATGGATTTAATCTAAATTTGGTATTTCTTTCAGCATGTCAACAGAATTTTAGGAAGGCAGGGTCAAATGTAGGCATTTAGATCACCACCTGAAACCTGAAGTCACAGATTGTTTGGGGAATGGTTTATTTTGCTCAAAGGTATTTGCAAAGAGATCAATGCTAACTCCTAAGTGAGATTCTGAGAAGTTAAAATAATCCTTTAGGGAACTCATTTACCTCTTTGACAGAAAGCAACTTTTAAGATAGAGGACTACCCAAACTATTTCTGGCTGATTATTTCTCCCACAATGCATGTGATTTATTAAACCTTTAAAAATTCCATCATATTTACCACCAAGGTCTTTTAAAAATTAAAGGAAAAATGAAAAGATTTGCTTTCAAAGTTAATTTTTTTAAAAAAATATATTTTTATTGATTTCAGAGAAGAAGGGAGAGAAAGAGTGAGATAGAAACATCAATGAGAGAGAATCATTGATCGGCTCCCTCCTGCATGCTCCACACTGGGGATTGAGCCTGCGACCTGGGCATGTGTTATGACCAGAAATCAAACCATGAATAGGTCGATACTAAACCACTGAGCCAAGCTGGCTGGGCTCAAGGTCAATTTCTAATTTGAATTATATAACCGATTCATAACGAATCCAGCCCAAGCTACTAAGTAAAATCCATATATTATCAAGTTGTTTCACTAAGAGAAATAAATGGCATTTGATACCTAATAATGTCAAAGTGTGTGCTGATTTAGCTTCTGGTCTGTAAGATATTACCAGTGACAGAGTTTTGACTGATAACACTGTGGTAGATGGCTGAATAACCAAAAATCAGATAATCTTAGTTTGGGATGGCACTTATCACTGCAGCTAAGTTTACTAATACACCCTAGTTTTATATTGCTTTCATTTTAGACCACTATATTAGATGATTTTGTTTATGGTAATAGAAAACCCAATATAATGTGCCTTAAACATAAAGGGCAGTTATTGGCCTAGGTAACAAAAAAAATTAAAGGCAGAATAGTGATCAAGTGTGGTTCAATCAGAGCTCTGGTTTCATTTCTCACTAATTTTTTGGCTCTGTCCTCTTCTATATGTTGGCTTTATACCCATGCTGGTAGTTAGAGAGCTGTAGCAATTCCAGGCCTTTAAAGGACACCCGACATTTATTTCTTCCTAAAGAGGGAGGACACGTCTTTTCTCAAAGCCCCTATAATACTGCCCTTGCTTTTCATTAGCCTGTATTGGGTCACATACTATTCCTGGACCAATTCCTGTGGCTAGAGTAATACTATGTCTTAATAGGCTTAGATCCAAGTTCCTGAACAATTTTTTTTTTTTTAAATATATTTTATTGATTTTTCACAGAGAGGAAAGGAGAGAGATAGAGTCAGAAACATCGATGAGAGAGAAACATCGACCAGCCGCCTCCTGCACATCTCCCACTGGGGATGTGCCCGCAACCCAGGCACATGCCCTTGACCGGAATCGAACCTGGGACCCTTCAGTCCGCAGGCCGACGCTCTATCCACTGAGCCAAACCGGTTTCGGCCCTGAACAATTTTTGTAAGGGCAATGGCATTACATTCACCAGTATTTTTCAAATGGTGGTGGATCACATAACCCAAGAATGGATCATAAATTTAATCTTTGGGTCCTATTTTAAAAAGTAGATTTGAGATTGCACATATGAAGGGTTAGTACTGTTTTATGACTTTGGTGTTCATACATATACTATACACACCTAGATTATAATGTAAAATCTGTTTCTTAATGTGAATTGGAGTAACAAAAAATTGAAAGCTACTAGCTTAAGACAAAATTCCCCAAGCTGGAGTGGGGTTAGCTTTTGCTTACTTACATACATGGATTATATAAGGGAAGAATGGACACTCGAAAGAAAATGAGGGTATTATTTGGGAGAGGAAATGAGCTGCTGGGGACATAGCAATTTCCACTGCAGCCTGCCTGACACTTTAGTTATTATTTAATATACACTGGATTTCAATATAGTCATAATCAAAGAGATTTTAGTTTTTCCAATGCTTTCTAAATTTCAAAGTGCATCTCCCTTCTGAAAAAGCATGTCCTTCTATCTAGTAAATATTCATGATGAGGCAATTTATACATCTTATTATTTGGTTGGTGGAAAATATTATGGTAAAGAGTCATTGAAAAAGCTTGGTTTCCTCCTGGCAGGCATGGCTCAGTGGCCGGCATGGTTGAGCATTGACCTATGAACCAGGACATCACAGTTCAATTCCCAGTCAGGGCACACGCTCAGGTTGCAGGCTCGATCCCCAGTGTGGGGCGTGCAGGAGGCAGCTGGTAAATGATTCTTTCATCATTGATGTTTCTCTCTCTCTGAAATCAATAAAACTATTTTTAAAAAAAGTTGGCTTCCTAGAAAACAACCATGTATTTAAGTAACTGAGCACATCATACCATTGCGCTAGCCTTTATTTAGGTTTAAATTTTAATCTTATTTGACAAGAACTTTAGGGCTCATTCTATTCTTGTTCAACCCCTTTCATTTAATAAATGAAGAAACTAAGTTCTAGAGAGGATGAACTTATCTAAGACAGTTAATTAGTTGCAGAACACAAGTCTCTTGATACCTGCTTAGAATTCTTTCCATTGTACTAATTAACAGTGCAGTTACAGCAACTTCAAAAGATAAAGTAAATAACAAACATGCTAAATTTCAGATGCACATAGATGATGTTTTTCAAGAATTGTAGGTGGCCCTAGCCAGTTTTGCTCAGTGGATAGAGCGTCAGGACTTGTGCAGGAGGCTACCAATCAATAAGTTTCTCTCTGTCTTTCCCTCTCTCTAAAAATTAATGGAAAAGTATCCTTGGGTGAGGATTAACAACAAAAAAACAAAACCAGGCTGGGGGGGGGGGGGTCAACTGGAGAAAAAGGAGACATGTAAAACTTTAGACAATAAAAGAACAAAACAAATAAAAAAACTAATTGTAGGTGAATTATATTTTGGGGAGTTAAATTGCATTTTTTAAAGCAACATGGGGGCTTATTAAAGAAATGTTTTTGAAATCTTTGAAAGGCAAATAGTTACTGCCTTATCTGTTTTAGTGAGGCTAAGGACTTTAAAGCTAATTTTCATGTTATAGTATGAACTGTATTTCACATTAATATTTCACCCTTTAAGCTAGGGAATTCAATTCACTGAGCACTTTTTGTATTAAAAATTTGCTAAGTTCTGTAAATGATTCAAAATAAGTCTTAGCTATGAGAGTATAATTTGTATATTTACATATGTATGGTAATAGCACAAAACTAACATAGGAAATAACCCTCATTAAGAAATCAAGACAATTTCAATTACTAGACATATAGGGATTAAAAGTGGGAAAGTCCTTTTGGATTGAACACATTAGGGGAATTTTACTGTTTCATGAACAGGCAGGAAGGGTAGCTGTCATTTGAAGACACATGAAAATATTATTTAGAATCTATAATAAAAGCATAATATGCTAATTAGACTGGACAGCCAGATGACCTACTGGAAGAAGCTGGGGCTGTGAGGGCCGAGGCAAGCTACCGTGGCTACAAGGGCCAAGCCCCTTGCATGAATTTCATACATCGGGCCTCTAGTATTCTTATAAAACAGGTGAACAGTTGGCATCAAGAACCAAGTTGGGGAGGGCTGGGACTGAAGAGATTTAGTAGCAGATAGGAGGGTCCCAGTCAATAGACAAGTTTAAATGCAGGAATCTAGACTCTCAGAAGAGGTTAGGGGGAAATCTGTAAAGCACAGAGGTCTTATTTCTTAAGAGGCTGACATCCTGGACAGATGACATAATCAAGGGCTCTGGTTCAGCAATCACCTAAGGCGTCTAGTTACCAGATTTGAGGTATCTATCCGTCAGATGTAGACATTATGGTATTATACATGCTCCTCAAACTAGGGTAGATTCAATTCTGGGATTAGCTGACAAAAAGTACTGCATGTGTTATGATAATGAATCTTTTCGGAAAATTAATTTTACTTGATAGCAATGTAATCCCTGTTTTTTACATATGTATTTTTAAAATAAGCAGTAAAACTTTGAAATAGCTAATTTTGGATGAATCTAGAAAAAGTAACACAAAATTTCAAAGAAATGTTCAGATTTTAGTAGGATGTTTTAGCTATACTTCCAAGTCACCATTTGATGCTATTAGAAAAATTTGAAAGGCAGTAACTGCAAAAAGGAGTCTTTGGAAAAGATCCATTTAAAACTAAGTTCTGGCATTTATTGTGTGACCATGGCCAAATTCAAAAATTGCCTAATCCTTTAGGATTGTTGTAAAGATCATAGATAACATACAAGCATCTAGTAAGATACCTGACATATAAATAGCTGCTTAATAATGTGACAAAGGGGGAAAAGCATGGGCTAGAGATGCTTAATCTTGCTGCCTCAAATGAACTCGGGTCCTGTTGCCTGGAGGGCTTTTTGCATAGAGAATAAAAACTCAAGACTAGAAGTGTGAGTGTGGAGTGAAGTTTAACTGAGACATAGTTGGATATGCAGAGAATAATATACACTGCATATCTATTCCTACTCACCCTGTTAGAAGTTTTTTACGCATTCTCATTTAATCTGAATAACCCTTCAGAGGAGGCAGAATTATCTTACAGATGAGATAACTGGGGTTCAGGAAGGCTCAATTGCCCAATGTTAAGTAGCTAGTTGAACAGTGGAGTAGGTACCTAGATCTAGTGATTCTACCACATCCTGCTGTAGTGAGGGAAGGTACTCCTACTCCCAAAATGGGAGACAGGTATGAATAAGTGAGATTAAATAAATAATGGCTATCTGCAGTAGCTCTTGAGTTGGTGATCTGTGTTGTGTGGTGTGATATGGGAAGAGAAGCCTAGAGACAGGAATGTCAGAAATTTTTCATAGTATTCTAAGAATAAATTGATAGAGGTTTAGAGTCTCATCATCTTCAAGTAAAGTCTCATTAATTTAGATTACAGTGTATGGAATTTGCAATAATGTACATAGGAACTAAGAAACAAGATCTGAAAATATTCTTCATACTTCCTCCCATCTTCCCCAATAGTCCAGCTTAAACCAGAGCCATGACATTCTTAGTGACTTTTGCCTAACAGCCATACTGAATTCTAGGTAACAGAACAATTGAGCTAAAAATCACCAAGAGTAGCATTTAAATATGCAGAATATACACATATAATCCACCACACCCTATTCCATTTATTGTTGTTCACCTTCAACATTCTTTCCTTTATTGAGCATCACTTCAGTAAGTCTTTTTGCCAATAATGAAGACACAGAGCTGGATAAGACCCTATAGGAGCTCAGTCCAACTGGGAATCATGAGACTACCAAACTGTCACAGTTGAGACAGACACAAAAAATAAGGCCAAAATAGAAAGGTAGAGAATGAGAGTACCTAAGATAAATTAAGTTATAGTGCTGAAAAGCAAATAGGAATTAGTCAGGAAGCAAGAAGGGGAAAGAATAGTTTTTTGAGACCTGACAGCATGAAACAGTGTGATGCTTACGAAATGGCAAGAAATTCCACAAGACTGGTGGGCTGCAGGATAGACATGGCTTGAAAGATTAGTAAGGATTAGATCCTAAAGAGGTATGTTATGCTAAGGAATTGGGACTTTATCTTGTGAGTCAAGATAATGATCATGAGACCCTTTGAAATTATGTGAAGAAGAAATACTGATAATACATATTTAAATTTTTGATTCTTTTCATTTTCTTAAAATCTAAGCAATATAAAAAACTTGAATAATTTTATTTAAAATCCCAAAATGCCAGATATAAAGTAAATCATCTTTTATTTTCATCTTATATTTGGTTATCATGAGACATGCAAAACCCTTCAATTTTAATGAGAACAGTGTTTTTGTGTCTTTTTATCACATATCCGCTTAATATTAGGTGTAATGTTGCTAAGTCGGATCCGCATGTGAGGTGCAGCATCAAGCCTTTTCCGATATTTCGTTTTTGTTGCAGCATAATATGAAAATCCTGTTTCACACAGGTGCATTGTAGCAAAAGGAAGAAGTACACGAACTGCACGCGTTGCAATGCTTGGGTACTCTTGAATTAGGCTACTCCAAAAATCATTTAGGGAAAGTTCACTGAAATTTTGTTTCACTTGAGAATCAGATGTTAAATCAATCAGGCTCTCATAGTCCCGTGCTACTAATGAGGCTGGTTTCACAGATACTGTAAATGGATTTCTAACCCAAGCATTATTGTCATTTGTTACTGGAAAATATTTTAACAGAGTAGAGCGCAAACCCCGTAGGTGCTGCACAATGGCACTGCAAATATCTTTATCAACTGTAGAATTAATTTCAGTCAAAAAGTCACTTAGTGTAGGAAAACAATCAAAGTTTTCTTCTTCTACAGATGAGGCCCAAAACGCCAATTTTCTTAACAATGATGACATTTTATCAAATACTGTAAACACTGTCACATTTTTTCCTTGCATTGACAGATTAACCTCATTTAATTTAGTAAAAATATCTGCAAGATATGCAAGTCTTAGGAGCCAAGATAAATTTGTTAAACAATCAGACAGTTGAAAAGCAGAATCCATGAAAACCAATAGTTCACGACGAAGCTCAAAAAGTCTTACAAGAACTTTACCTCGGGAAAGCCACCTCACCTCTGTATTTAGAAGAAGTGCTGTGTGCTGGGCACCCATTTCTTCACATAAAATTTTTAGTAGTCTGGATTGATGTGGTCGAGCTTTAATATAATTGATGATTTGTACTGCCTGATCTAGCACATTTTTTAGAGATGTAGGCATTATTTTAACTGCTAGTGCATGTCTATATAATAGGCAGTGACTACTGGTACTTTCTGGAGCCACATACTTTATCAAGGCGACAGCCTCAGCAATTTTCCCGTCCATTGCCCTAGAAGCATCACTACAAATATCAACACATTTTTCCCATTCAATTTCATGTTTCTGCATAAAACTGTTGATGCAGTTGAAAATTTCTTTACCAGTAGCATTACTTTGCAGAGATTCACATAACAGTAGGTCTTCCTCAATAGACTTATTAAACCGGTAACGAACAAACACAAGTAGCACAGCAAGTCCTGAAACATCAGCTGATTCATCTAGCTGCAGCGAAAACCCATCACAAATTTTCAGTCTACAAACAAGCTCTTCTTCAATGTCAGCAGCTAGATCTTTAATTCGGCGTGCAATAGTACTGTTTGATAGTTGCACTGCATCTATTTTTTTACTGTATTGTTCATCAAACATCCGCATCACGACATCTTTTGCACAAGGTTTGATAAGCAATTCACCAACAGTATGAGCCTCTCCACTCAGGGCTATATGGTAACTTACATTGTACGATGCCTCTGTAGCACTTTCATTATCTGTATTAACAATTTTAGGTGGTGGGGGTTTGTTATTTTCAGGTGAATCAAGATGCTGCTTGAAAAAGCTTATGTCTTTGTCTTTATATGCAGCATGTTTCGTTTCCAAATGTCTTCGAAGCTTACTAGGGGCCAAAGAGCTATTTGATAAAATTTTCTTACATAACACACACTGAGCATGAGGTGCATCTCTATTTCCAAAGTAAGTAAATCCAAAAGACAAATAACTTTCATCATATTTTCTTCTTTTTGGTTTCTTACTAAATGTTATTTTGTTGGAAGTGGACATAAATTGAACCCTGGAAAGCTCATCTTCTGATTTTTTAGAAACTGATGGCTGCAACTGTTCATCTTCACTTTGTAATATTCCAACTTTTTGATCATTTGATTCAGACACAATTTGATAAAATGATTCTACTTCTTGTTTAAGACTTCCTTGTTTCGGCAATAGATCCATAGGCAATGTATTTGTGGTACAAAACATGGTTAGTTTAGAATAAACATTGAGTATCACAAATTTGTTGAAATTATAAGACAGGATACATAGAAGATGAGCAATCATCAAAGAGATGATATATAGCAACACATCAGTTAATTTGTAAATGCTGCCTATGCATCAATGCGCAGATGGAGCATCACACGTTCGTCTATCAGGTGATCTCTCATGCGATTTCCTGGTGCTCTCAGGTATGGCACACCTTTTCTTAAAGGTAGATTATCACATAAAAATAAAAGCTATAGAAATGAGTTTAGTAGTCTTAAACTTATATCTTAAGATAAACTATTAAAAAACCTTTTTTCTCAGAACACTTATTAACTTAAGAGAATATTAATATTCTATAAAACACAATTTGGGAACTACTGGGTTAAGAAATAATAGAATTGATAAGCATGTTTTTAAAGGAACTTGAAGAATACGTCCCATGGCAAGGGTTGGCAAACTTTTTCTGTAAAGGGCAATATAATCAATATTTTTTACTTATTAGCCATATGAACTCTGTTGCAACTCCTCAATTCTGTAGTTGTAGCATGGCAGCAGCCATACACAATATGTAAAAAATGGGCACAGTTGTATTTCAATAAATCTCCACTTACAAAAACAGCATAGGGCATAATTTACCAACCCCTTTTCATGGTATCTTGGAATCTCTTTTAGCTTTCTGATGCCTGTTGCCATTAGATACATTCATTGTTGATACTATTATATATCTGAAGGCTCCTTTCAGGGCTAATAACTATTAAGCTGTATTAAAAACACACAAACAGTTCAAGTTTTGCAAGACATGGAATTCTGCTATATCCTAAATACTGTGTGTTGAAATTGAAAAATAAACTGTAGACCAAAAGTTAGCTATTTCTCTGAACTTAAAATTACATAAGTATTTATATTATCCAAACTGACTCATTCAAAATAATGTATTATTTAATGATTACTCTGCATCTTGTTATACTATAGATGAAAACTTAACCAAGACCTAAAAACATAAACTGTAATTTTAATAGGTTTATTCCTCATATATATATGTTAAAGCATAATTAAAAGCAAGGGTAACACAAATTTTATGACCTCTAAAGAATACTACTAGCTTCATAAGTTAAGATACAAGAATTTAGTGTCAATCCAAATACAGCTACTTTTGATTTACACTTTGACTTGGCTACAGAGTAACCTTTGTATTCTCACGTTAGATCCTGGGATCCTGAATCAAAATGGTTTTCCTATTAATAGCTAGAGGGTAAGATACCTGAAATGAGGAGTACTCCCCTTCTGGAATCACATTCTCCACCTTAGCAGCTTGAAATGTAGACTCTTCAAAAGAATAAAATTAAGGGGTGGGATGGAAGGGGAGTAACCAATAGCCTAGAATGAGAAAAATTAAAATTAGAGACAGTAAAAGCAGCACTAACTACATACCTCTAAGTTGACCATCCATTACAATTTATTTTAGATCCTGGCAATGCAAATGATTCTTCATGCAATGCAGACCTTGGACTGAAACATAAGATGCCTATAATAAATATGCTAATATTTTTGTCCTAGTTAATACCCTGGTAATTTCATTGTTTTGAGATGCTCTTCCATCCAGTGACTTCATTGAAACGTTCAAAAACTAAACCTAACTTTTAAAAGTACAGCCACACTTTAATTGTCTCTAAAACTAAGCACTAAGAGTAATCTAAAATGGAAGTGTTAC
This sequence comes from Myotis brandtii, assembly GCF_000412655.1. Classification (NCBI taxonomy): domain Eukaryota; kingdom Metazoa; phylum Chordata; class Mammalia; order Chiroptera; family Vespertilionidae; genus Myotis; species Myotis brandtii. Next base: position 3,139,170 of record NW_005366171.1, read on the forward strand.
ATGAAATATGCCTTTTTGCTATAACCATTTGTCCCCTCATTAACCAATCTCCAAGGTTACTGATGCATACTGAGTGATCACTGTTTACACTGTGCCAGTAATTGCTAAATCCCTTATAGAACTCATCTAATCCTTAAAACAAACCTGAGAGTCAGGGACTATCAATAACGCCACTTTGGTGATGAACAAATAGACACAGAGAAGTCACCTTTTAAGTGAAGAACTTACAGAACCCAAAAAGTTTGAGTGCAGAACCTACATGCCTAGCCCTTACTTGTATGTCCCTGAATAACCTTAGTTTTCTAAGCACTAAAATATCTGATACCAGAAGTTGGATGGTGCAGGGAGTAATGGGTTACAACTGTCAGAAAGTCGAGGATCTCAAAACTGGCAGCAGCAGAAAGCCCCACTTCTCCATTATTTGGGAGCAAAAAGAGCAGATTTCCTTCCCATAGTCTCTCTTTGGATTGAGCAACAGAGAGCTTCGTGGAGCTGCTGGTGGATCTAACAGATTAGGATCCCTCTCTTCAGCTGCCAGAGGGCACAGCGGAGTGGGACGCCCGTCTTCAGGAAAGAGGGCCTCAACCCCCCTTCAGAGGTGCTTCCCCCAATCTCTCGAGGACTAAGTCTGGACTCCCTAGAGAGCAAAGTTTCTACTCCACCCCCTGAAAAGGGCGGCTCTCTCACTTTTTGTTTCTTCCGGTCAAGCTGAAAGGTAGCACAATCCCTTCACCTCCACCCTCTGGGTTTGGACAATACCCTCAGGGACGAGAGGGCTCGGCAGGCGTGCAGTCCACCCAGAAAGCCTAGGCAGGCGCTGGGTACGGACACCCCTTCCAGCACCGAAATGCTTTCAGCAACGGTCACCTCGATGTTTGGCCGGGGACAGCCAACCCTCAGCTCTTCCCCGTCTCTGGCGTGCGATGCTCGCCGACCGCCACACCTGGGCTCGCTTCCGGTCGGAGCCCACCCTCGCCGACACAAATCTCCTCTCGCGTCCCCGGAAGGCCGCCTCGGCTAACCACCGCATGTACGCGTCTGAGCACCCCACACTAGCTTTCTACTTCGCCTCCGTCGGAGATGGAGAGCATGGTCTAGTGCGGCCAGGCTGCAGGACAGCGCCGCCGTCCCAGCGAGCCCGCGGCCGCCATTTTGGACAGACAGCCGTCGCGGACTGGGGGGGAGGAGGCGAGAGGGGGAAATGAAAAATAAAACCGGGGAGAAGGATTCGGGGGCAGGGTGATGCTCTCAGTTCAGGGACACCGCCTAGGCCACCTCCACAGAGATCCGGCTCGCGGCTGGCGCGGTCGCTCTTCAGAAGATAAATTTAGCACCCTGGAGCGCCTCGAATCACGGTCTCCACGAGCGACTCCTCCGCCAGCCAATCAGCGCCACCGTTGCTCCTCGCCACCAATTCGCGCTGAGCAGTGGGGCGGGAGGAAGGGAAAGGAC
>NW_005366171.1:3141076-3150542 GCF_000412655.1 Myotis brandtii
CCAATGGGGCCGGAGAGGCGCCCGTAGGAGCGGGTAGGGGCAGCGGCGTCCCCGCGGTGCCCACAGGAGAGATGAGAGAGTCGGCTTGCTGTCCTGGCATCTCTCGCCAGCGGCACCCCTCCCCCAGGAGCGCCCGCCGCCCGCACCCACCGGCCAGTCTCGGAAACTGGTTGCTGGCCCCAGCGTTCGGGTTTTTAACCGCAGCCCCACTCCCTCTCTCTTTAAAAACAACATCGCAGAAGCCTGCGGGTTGTGTATTTTCATTTTGTGTGAGATCCGTGGAGTCGGTTTTTCAAACCGGCACTTTGAAATATTTACATTTCTTGGGGGAGGATTGTTATAGTACATTAAACTATAGGTCCCAATGTTGGCAATATTTTAGCTTTTCGAGGCCCCATAGAAATAGGTAAATGAAAATTGGATCATGTTTTCAGGCACTGCACCAATGACAGCAAGTACCCAACTGGTAGTCAAAAGCCAGGGCAGTTTTTATTTTTCTTAAAAATGCTCCTTTGATATGTGAATACATTTCATAGGCATTGGGGAAAAAAGCTTAACCCTTAATTGAACACAATTTTCAGGACTGCTGCATAGATGATTTCCTAGGATTGATAATAGCAAACATTTGCTCCTAAATTTTTTAAAAATGTTTTTATTTCAGAGAGAGGAAGGGAGAGGGAGAGGGAGAGAAATATCAATGATGAGAGAGAATCATAGGTCAGAGAATCACGGATGGGCTGCTTCTGCATGACCCCCAATGGGGGTCAAGCTCACAACCGGGGCATGAGCCCTGACTGTAATCCAAGGGTGACCTGGTTCATAGGTCCAGTTCAACCACAGCCGTACCGGCCAGGCTGGTCCTAAATGTTTGTATATTTCAGAGAGGAAGGGAGAGAGAGAGAGAGAAACATCAATGTGAGAAGGAAGCATCAATTGGCTGCCTCCTGCAGGATCCCTATCAGGAATCTGCAACTGGGACGTGTGGCCTGACCTGGGTTGAACTGGCAACCCTTTGGTGCACAGGACAATACCCAACTAACTGAGCCACACAGGCCAGGGCTGTTCTACACACATTTTAATGTAATAGCTCATTTACTCATCACAGCAACCCTATCAGATAATTATCCCTATTTTACAGATAAGGAAATAGGGCACAGATTGGTAGATAACTTGCCCAGGTTCCCAAAGGTAATTGGTGATAGAACCTACCTAGATTAGATGCAGTGCTGGTTGTGGGAACTTCAAGCCATGTGTGTCTGGGTAGGGTGTGTGCATGCAAACTTAGAAAACTATTGTGGATAAGGCTACAATAATATTTTGGCTAAGCAGGTAGGCCATTAAAAAGGAACTTGACAGAATATATGTACCCCTATGTTCATAGCAGTGCAATTTTACAATAGCTAAGATTTGGAAATAGCCTAAGTGCCCATCAGCAGATGAGTGGATTAGAAACTGGTACAACTAGCCCTAGCTTGTTTTGCTCAGTGGATAGAGTGTCAGCCTGCGGACTGAAGGGTCCCGGGTTTGATTCCAGTCAAAGGCACATGCCTGCCAGAATGGGGGCGTGCAGGAGGCAGCTGATCAATGATTCTCTCTCTTCATTGATGTTTCTATTTCTATCCCTCTCCCTCTCCCTTCCACTCTCTGAAATCAATAAGAATACACACACACACACACACACACACACACACACACACACACCTGGTATATCTAAACAACGGAATACTACACAGCTGTAAAAAAGAAAGAACTCTTACCATTTGCAACAGCATGGAAAGACCGGGAGAGCATTATGCTAAGCAAAATAAGCCCGAGAAAGATAAGTATTACATGATTTCATATGTGGAATCTAATGAACAAAAATAGATCCAAAGACATAGAAGCACTGAACAGACTGTCAAACCTCAGAGGGAAGGCAGGGGAGAGTGGGCAGGTGGGAAGAGATCAACCAATGAACTTGTATGCATATATACATAATCCAGGAACACAGATAATAGGGTGGTGAAGGCCTGGGGTAAAGGGTTCGAAGCAGGTCAATGGGGGGAAAAGGGGACATATGTAATACTATCAACAATAAAGAGTAATAAAATAAAAATGTCCCTGAATAAAAAATAAAAAAGGAACTTGGTTTGTCTCCAGGATTCAGGTAAAATCATCACTGGAAGCAGTGACAAGAATTTTGACTGATATTCCACATTTGCAGCTTCAGTTAGTTGTAAGAGGTCTGAGATGGTAATTCTGTTCATGTTGGTTGCATGAGTTCATTTGGGGTGCAATTAGGTTTGCCAGAAGCAGATGATGAGACAGGGAGCTCTGGACCTAGTATTGTAGGTCAGAGTGTCCCACTGCCACCCAGCCTTTATACTCCTCCCTTTGCTGGTTAGCATCTGTGGGCCCTGGGAGGGACAGGACTGCAGCTGAGGCAGACCAAAAGTGAGCTAACAGCTGGAGGCCATCTGCTGTGCACACTAGGCCCCCTGAGCGGGGCAGAAAGTCCTTTTTTTAAAAAAAATATATTTTTACTGATTTCAGAGAGGAAGGGAGAGGGAGAGAGAGATAGAAACATCAATGGTGAGGGAGAATCATTGATCAGCTGCCTCCTGCATGCCCCTACTGTGGATCGAGCCTGCAACCCAAGCATGTGCCCTGACCCGGAATCGAACCATGACCTTTTGGTTCATAGGTAGACGCTCAATCACTGAACCACACCAGTCTGCCCTGTTCCCACATTTTAAAGGAAGAAAAGAATGAATCCCAGAGCTATCACATGACTGATGTCACATTGGTAATTGGTGACAAAGTTGGAATAAATCCCAAGGTGTATGGGGCATGCCTTAAAATTCCTTTTTATCTCCCATTGTACTTGATGTTAAATTATTCATTTGGTAGATACAGCCACTGAACCACACCTGTCTGCCCTGTTCCCACATTTTAAAGGAAGAAAAGAATGAATCCCAGAGCTATCACATGACTGATGTCACATTGGTAATTGGTGACAAAGTTGGAATAAATCCCAGGGTGTATGGGGCATGCCTTAAAATTCCTTTTTATCTCCCATTGTACTTGATGTTAAATTATTCATTTGGTAGATACACTGTAAATTTTTTGTTGATATGTAAATTAAGCCATCTTTGACTCTATTAATAAACCCTCTTTCTGTTGCAAATGACAGAAATCCAATCCATAAGCAAGAAAATTAACTTTTTGGCTGACATTACCAAAAAATTGATCTGTACAGGTTTGGAGGGATTCAGTGGTTCAAATGATGTTATCAGAGCTCTGTGTGACTCTGTTTTGATAGGACCTCTCTGCATGGCAGCATGATGAACTCTGGCATCCCAAAATTTATGGTGAAGGAGAGCATCTTCCCCAGTAGCATTGGGAGGAAGGTTTCCAGAAAGGTCTTGATTCACTTTTTGTTATGTCTGTGAATCAAAACCCTGTCCATGGAAGGACACTGGCCACTCTGGGACATGTATCTTCTTTAGTTTTGAGAACATGAGTTTATCCTAATTCACCACCAAAATCTCATGGACTGGGCGAGGGGGTAGTCCCTAAAAGAAAGGGTTCTGGAAAATTGGAAGATACTAAATTTACTCTATTGTTATATCTCTTTGTCCAACCTTTTCTCTCCAATTCCATTGTCATCAACTTAGTTCAGGATCCTCTTTTTAATCTTCTAACCAATCTCCTGGCTGCTGTCAATCTCTTTTAAATTTATCTTGTACACAGTTAAGCAAGCACTCTGCTTACATTAAAGTTATTCTTTACTTATAGCTATCCCCATTGCTGGAGTGATCAACTCCTTGGCTTGGCATTCAAAGTTCTCAGAATCTGGTTTGGATATAAAATTCCCCCTCTCCCCAACTTTAAAGCAGTGGAGGTGCTAGGTGGGAAGTGAGGCAAGTAAGGACTAGATTGTCTGGAGCTCCCTCCCTTCAGCTAGTGGTGCTGTGATGTGTAAGTTAGTTGTTATGGCTTAAAGGCCCAAGTTTGGGGCATTCATTTGGTTGTTTAGTTATTAATTTAATTTTTAATCCTAGCAATACAAGCATAAAGTTAAAAAGTTCAAATAGCAAAATGATTATAAACAACAAAAGAAATTCCTTGGCCCCTTCTTCAAATTTTAACATATGTCATTTCTTTTGGTATTTACCTTCATATTTCTCAACGAATATGTGTATAATGCTATTTGTTCACACACAACCGGTCATCATTCCAACTCCAAATCTACTTAACCTAAAATCTAAAAAGCCCTCTGTTTATTGACTCAATTCTTCAGTGTCCCAATCCCAAAATCCTGAGAGAAATCTGGCTCCAAGAAATGTTTTTTCATCAGGTCAGCTACCACTGGCCAACATTTGGGTGGGCTGTCTGTCTTTATGTCCCAGGGTGGAACAAGATGGGTGGGTGCTCTAGGCTGGCTCTAATAATTTGGTGTCTGATGTAGCTGACATCATAGATTGATATACTCAAGTTTTATTGCTTGAGTCTGGAAACCTAAAGACTACGTTTCCCAGAAGCTCCTTTAGCTTGGATTCATGAAGCCTAGTTTCTATAAAACAGATGTACCTTAGTGAGATATGGAAGGTAAAAGTGAGCATTCTGAGGTAGACACTGTATTTTTGTCATTTCTGTTGGCAGATGTTGGTTTTTCTGAGACAGCTTGAGCCAAGGTCCCAGCATTGTTCAGTCTCTAAATTTCATGGTGATGAGAGACAGGGAACAGGACCTCTAGTTTAATGATTCAGATTATGGCAGAGTCAGTAGCTATGGAGATGGCTTCCTAATTCCCCAGCTCCATAAGTGTGATAAGCATGGTACCCATGTTGAATCAGTTCTACAGTATTGTCTGGAAGTTGTTCCTGGAAGTGCAGCGTCAACTCTGTTCCACTAACCCTTCTAGTGATTTTATAAATTCCTAATTCCTCCTTGTAAAACCTTTCTGTTTAAATTAGCTAGAGTTAAATCTGTTATTTACAATTGAGTTTTCACTGCTGCACTTTCAAAAATGTTCTTTAAATTTTTGTTCAACAATTATTTGATGAGGCAATGAGAAACTTAATTTTCAATTAATATTATAGACAGATGCCTAAGCAGTGTCAATATTTTGAAAAATTTTGGCAATATATTTCTCTTTTTTATAGTTTCTATTCTCTTTTCACTTTTCTTTTGCAATTTTTCTGAATCAGACACATTATTTGAAAACTCATTGAAAGGTTTGAAATTTGTATTCTAAAATGGATCACTGATTTCTGGCCAACAGCACTATCCATGAATTATTTGGTTTCAGATTTAGCCTGCCTGATGAATTTTGTCTAATTGTTCCTATATAAATGCAAGACACAAAAACCTATGACAGGCTTAGCTAGACTTGGGGAAGGCTGTGAGGTATAGTGAGTACAGATCCTGGAGGAAGATTGGTTTCAAATTGTACCTCTATCATTTGCTTCTTGTGCAGTCTTGGACACATCTCAACCTCCTCATCAGAAAAATAGGTTTGAAAATAATAATATACAATAATATCTTGGTTTAAATGGAATCATATAGGTAAAGCACGTGCTATAGGGACTGGTATGTAATAGGTATCTAATAGATGTTAGATTAATAATATTGTTTTTAGTTTCTACTTTGCTGTACAGTATTTCAAGCAGGGGCAAATTTATATTCTCTCAACTGTGTAAGAATTTGCCTGTAGAAACCTTAATTGTTTCTATAGTTACTAATTATTTGAGTGATATTTTAGTGCCCTATAGTTTCTACAGATTAATGATTTGGTCAACTGCCCAATTGCCCACCTTTTAATTCAGCTCTGGCTGTGGTTTAGGAAAGATTATGTGAGAAGCAGAAGCTGAAGGATAGGGCAGTCCACTCAGAAAAGTACTGTGGCAGCCATTGCACTGAGTAACATTCTAGCATAATACTATATAATAAAAGGCTAATATGCAAATTGACCGAATAGCTGAATGACCGGTCGCTATAAAGTGCACTGACCACCAGGGGGCAGATGCTCAAGCAGGAGCTGCCCCCTGGTGGCCAGTGCGCTCCTACAGGGGGAGCACTGCTCAGCCAGAAGCTGGGCTCATGGCTGGCGAGCACAGCAGTGGTGGCAGGAGCCTCTCCTGCCTCTGTGGCAGTGCTAAGGATGTCCGACTGCCGGCTTAGGCCTGCTCCCCACAAGGAGCGGGTGGGGAGTGGGCCTAAGCTGTCAGTCAGACATCCCCTGAGGGCTCCCGGACTGCGAGAGTGTGCAGGCCAGGCTGAGGGACACCCCCACTGAGTGTATGAATTTCGTGCACCGGGCCTCTAGTCCTCTTTATAAAAGGCCTAAGACACTGTCACTTTAAATTGTGACATATTGCACAAATAAATGCCACACACTCCTTTTCTAGACACTGCAGTTGAGACCTGTTGGTCTAGAAAAAAAATAGGCTTCTAATTGAGAGGCCTTGAATTTGGCAAATCAGATGTTTTCTCACATTGGGATGGGTGGGAGGCAGGGATTATACTTGTATAAAGAATTCAGGTTCCAGCCCGGCCAGTGTGGCCCAGTGGTTGAGCATTGACCTATGAACCAGGAGGTCACAGTTTGATTCCAGTCAGGGCATATGCCTGGGGTGCTGGTTCGATCCGCAGTGGAGGGCATGCAGGAGGTAGTTGATCAGTGATTGTCTCTCATCATTGAAGTTCTATCTCTCTCTTCCTCTCTGAAATCAATAAAAATATATTTAAAAAAAAGAATTCAGGCTTCATACACACATAATATTTTACTTGGAACTTAGACTTTATAGAACACCTTCAATCTTTTATTTGAGCCTCAAGACAATTCAATTAGTTAAGCAGGGAGGAATAAGAATACCTCCCTGTTATTTTACAAATAAGGAAGCTGAGGAAGTTGATCTGTGTCTTTTCTTTAGAAAGTTTTCATAATTAAGATAATGCATTTTAGAATAATCCTGCTAAGTTAATGATCTTAGGCTAAATAGTATGATCAGAGCTGTTATTTCGAAAAGCACAATATTCTTTTAGGGTTGTCCTTTTATAGAAGGTGAAGACTAGTATTATTCTCTGACTTTCCTAGGAAGGTTAATGTTAAACTTTTAAAAGCTACTCCTTTAAAAAGAATGCCAGACATAGACAATTTTTAAAGCCACAGTGAAGGTTTGCACATCATTTAAACACTCAATTACTTGGGGAGAGACTGAAATGCCAGGGATAGGGTTATTTATGGTGCTGTGCTGAGAACCAGTATGTACACATTTATTTGTACAAGAGTGGAATCCTGGCCCTGGATCATTTCCTGACTTGTTTGAAAATCTGGGCAAGTCATTTATTATGTCTGTATTTTGGAATTATAGCCTTGCTTCAAAGGCGTGTTCTGTGAATAAATGAACCTCTATTTGTAAATCTTGTTTAAATTTCTCTGATGAAAGGCATATCAGTGTTATAGTTGTGAAGGGTGAGGATACTGATAGTAACAACAATGGTAATACCAGTGTCTTGGATTTATGCAGTATCATTTCTCTGAGAAGCTTTGAGTGCCTCCCAAGAAGCATATATTCTTTTAAAAAGTTGTAGTTACAAACATTTCACAAGAAATTATTCTTAATATAATTTTTATGTGCTGAATTGAACAAAAAATAAGTATAATCTCATTTTATCTCCTTCCATCCCTCCCATTTCCTTCACTCACCAAAGGTAATCACAGTTAATGCTTTTTGTATATACATATATGTACACATCTATATATAATTTACACATGCACATGTATATAATTATTTGATATACATATTTTATAAATTATTCTGCACCATGTTTAGCCCTTATCTATATGCCTTGAAGAAATCTTCCTTGTAGAAACAATGCTACAATAAAAATCCTGTGTATATATCTTTGTGCATCTGTGGGTGTACTTCTGTGGGTTAGATTCCTTATGTGGAAACATTGGCTTAAATTTTAAGCTGTAAAGAATATGTGTTAAATTGTGCCTGGCAAAGCCTGTACCAGTGGGTGGAGGGCAGAAATTATATTTATATCAAGAATTCAAGTTCTAGCCCGACCAGTGTGACTCAGTAGTTGAGTGTCGACCTATGAACCAGGAGGTCACCGTTGGATTCCCAGTCAGGGCGTATGCCTGGGTTTCAGGCTTGATCCCCAAGGGAGGCAAACAAGAGGCAGCTTCCATAAAATAGCACATGAGAGAGCCTATCTCTCGTATCTGTGCCAACATTATTTTGTATATATTTGTCAGTCTAAAATTTGCAATTTGATAGATTTAAAACTCTCACTGTAGTTAGCATTTTCTTGATTAATAAGGTTAAGTGTCTTTTTATAAGTTTATCAACCTTTCCACAAATAGCCAAACTATTAAGACCTTACACTTGAAATTTAAAAAACTGTAAGCTTAATAATCTATGAAAAACTATGTCCTACTTCAGAGATTTTCAACTGGTATGCCACAAAAAATTTTATAGCATGCAATAGCTATTTAGTCAGGAGTACTGACCTCTTTTCCCTTAGGTTGTCAAATAAAAAAATGACAACAACCAACACAGCAATAGCAGTCCAATGTGAATGAATCAGAATTATATCTATTTTTTGTCAGATCGGCAAAAAATATAATATATTTTTGGTGTGCCAAAGAATTAGTAATTAGTTTATGTGTGCCATGAGATGAAAATCGCTGTTTTACTTGATTTTCAAATGTTAATCTAATCTTGTATTCCTGGGATAAACCCCTCTTAGTCAAAGAGAAACACTGGACATAAACACCCTCTATGCCAATCATTTACCTATTGTCTCTTAGCTCCAAATTCTTCTCTGTACTCTGGGGATTGTGGGGCTAGCTCTCTACAAAATGTTTCCCAGATTCTTTTGTCAGCTTGCTCTGCCAATAGGGGGCACTAGAGGGAGATTGGAAAGCAGGAGGAGGGGAGAACCTATTTCCCATTCTTGCTGTGCTTGTTAGTGTTGCTTGCAGGGCAGTTTACCTGCAGGGGAACTTCACCCCAGCATGGCAGTTGGTTCCAGCCTCTGGCTTCATTCAGCACTACTGGAAACAGCCTCATTGCGTCCTTTAGAGCAAGCATGTCAAACTCGCGGCCTGCGGGCCACATGCAGCCCACAACGAATATTTCTGCGGCCCAGCCAATCTAACGGTATGTAAGAAATGTTTTAATAAAAATTTCATAACTTAAATTTTACAATATCCTGTTACACATAATTATTAATAATGAACTACAACGTTCGCTAATGACTGATTACTATAATTGTGTTGCATTCATTTTCCTTACGCGCCTTATGCGTAGGGGCACCATTTCTCTCCACTAATACTAGCAGCGAATATTTTAGCAGCCGATTGCCACATCATTAGTCTTGTACTGACTTGTTTGGTGTGCGCAACAGGAAATATTTCACTTTTGGAGATCAAGAAAAATAGGTTTATTTGCGTTATGCTTATTAATTT
>NW_005366171.1:3150760-3166007 GCF_000412655.1 Myotis brandtii
CCAGTGGTTCTCAACCTTGGCTGCACATTAGAATCACCTGGGAATCTTTTTAAAATCCTGATTTCTGGGCCTCATCCTCCGGAAATTCTGTTTCTTTGTTATGGGGTGGGGCCACAACATTAGTAACATTAGTAACAAAGAAACAGAATTTCCGGAAGATGAGGCCCAGAAATCAGGATTTTAAAAAGATTCCCAGGTGATTCTAATGTGCAGCCAAGGTTGAGAACCACTGTTCTAAGCGAGCAGAAGCAGCTCCTCCTCTTATGACTGAGAAGACTGACCTTTCCTTCTTGAATCACCTTATTTGAAGGCAGTTGCTTACAAGGGGATGCTTATTCTTTTCAAGACCCATATTAACTGTCCTTTATTTCCTATTCTAGACCTAAACTAGAATCATATCTTAGCACTAGAGGCCCAGTGCATGAAAATTTGTGCACTCAGTGCGGGGGGGTCCCTCAGCCCGGCCTGGGCCGGCTCTCGCAGGCCGGGACCCTTCGGGGGATGTCCACCTGCCAGCTTAAGCAACAGTCAGACATCCTTAGTGCTTCAGAGGAGGTGGAAGAGGCTCCCACCAACGCTGTGGGGCTCGCTCACAGGCATCAGCCCAGCTTGTGGCTGAGCAGAGCTCCTCCTGTGGGAGCACAATGACCACCAGAGGGGCAGCTCCTGCATTGAGCATCTGTTCCCTGGTGGTCAGTGGGCATCATAGCGACTGGTCATTCCGCTATTAGAGTCAATTTGCATATTACCTTTTTATTATAGGATGCTCAAGAAGGACAAATGAAGATTGTGACCTGGGAAGAAAACTGATTATATTTCAAAATAACTGCAGGAATTTGATAATTCATATAAGTAGAAACCCAGGAAATATGTGTGAGGATAGATTGTAGAGTGTTAGTTCAAAAAGCACAGACTATAGTTTTGTATCAGGATTAATATATTGATATGGGTACACTTACCAGAAATTCTGGATTTAATATTTTAGCTAAAGCTAAAAATGAGTGGATGACTCATTTAGTGTGGATGACTAAATTCTGGACTCAATGATAGCCTACATTCATTGAAATTTGGTGCCAGAATTTCCATCGCATAGTATATAGAAAGATTCCAAAGGCAAAGTAGGTGGGAGTGTTGGAATAGATTTTCATGTGTGACCTGCTGTGATATTGTGACTTATAATGTAAGATATGTATTTGGTTTTCATCTTCATTTCTGGCACAGAGCTCCTGGAGCTCTTAGAATTTCCTAAATGATAAGAGTGATAAAGATGTCTTAATATATAACAAAACCCTTTCAACCACACCTGAGTTTATGTTAATCAGGTGACTTTTGGAAAGCAACTATGGATTGTGCTAGTTGCCGGGGGAACCAATAGTGTGATTAGAGGTTTGGAACTTTCAGTCTCACCCCCAGATGTCTGAGTGAATGAATGACAGAGTGAGCCATTTTTTCTAGTTCTTTCAGGACTCATAACTCCATCAATAATGTGCTTTTTAAAATGTCAAATCAAGTCACCAGAATAGAGATAGAAAAAGCAGTTAATTTTATAAGTCTTCAGACAACTACATTGGATATTTTGGAAAGTGAAGTCATTTCCCTGATAATTTTAGTAGAATAATTTTTTGTGTTCTCAGAATTATTGAAACATCAATTTACTGAACTACCTTATTACTGATTTAGTAATAATTTCTTCACTAGACTGAGAATAAGAAGTCACTTCTAAAAGGAAAAGAAAATGTATGCCAGTCTGAAAGAGAGTGGATTTTGTAGCAGATCCATTTATATTTAAAGTTTACTTTAAAAACCTTTTCTTAGTGGTAAATGCACCAAGTCTTGGTGAATACACTTAGCTCTTGCTGATTAAATACACGACTGAATGCTTAACCATGATCATCTGTGAGAATCTGAATGCTTGTTTTGAGGCTTTGCCTGTGCCTTGAAACCCTGCATATCACCAATTCCTCATCTTTACAACCAGGCCAGGGTCCTGGCCTGACCTTGTAATTCCTAGAAGAAGAAACTGCCTGTTCCAATGTACAAACTCATAGTATGCTTGCCTAAGAGGAGGGGAGTCAAACTGAAATCAGATGTTTTTCTTTTCTTTTCATCACAGGTTATTTATTTGATCCTCCCACTTTTCTCAAATATGTATGGGACCAGACCAGCAACCCCAGGTATGAATGAGTTATATGGAAACCTATTCATTTGCTTCCCCAAACCTGCTCTCAAACTGTCACTTCTAGCCATTACTGATGTATCGCAGTGGTATCCATGTTCCCTCAGGACTTTAGCCTCATGAAAAGTATGAGGAGATTTACCCTCATGACACCCTGTGGTGTGTCTTCCTCCCTCCCATTTTTGGTTGCAGTTGGGACACTATCAGTATTCCTTTTCCCACCCCCCATCTTCTTTTTTTACTCTGGAAGGTAGAAACCAACTATAGCAAATGTGAAAGTAAATACAGCACTGATTCTCCAGAATTTTGGTGTCAGGACCAATTTATACTTTTAGAAATAACTAAGGATTTCAAAGAGCTTTCGTGTGTGAGGGCTATCTATTGATAGATCCTGTGTTAGAAATTAAAATTAGAGAAATGAAAACATATTTATGTTTTAAAATACAAATCCATAACATGTTAATGTAAATGACATTTCATTAAAAATTATGTTTTTTTACAAAAATTTAGAAGAGTAGCATTGTTTTACATTTTTTACAAATTCCTTTAACAACTTTCTTTCTTTCTTTCTTTCTTTCTTTCTTTCTTTCTTTCTTTCTTTCTTTCTTTCTTTCTTTCTTTCCTTCCTTCCTTCCTTCCTTCCTTCCTTCCTTCCTTCCTTCCTTCCTTCCTTCCTTCTTTCTTTCTTTCTTTCTTTCTTTCTTTCTTTCTTTCTTTCTTAATTTTTAAATCCTCACCCAAGGATATTTTTTCCATTGATCTTTAGAGAGAGTGGGCAGGAGAGGGAGAGACAGAGAGAAATAATTGATGTGAGAGAAATACATTGATTGGTTGCCTCCTGCATGTACTCCAACCAGGGCCCGGGCCAGGGAGAAGCCTGCAACTGAGGTACATGCTCTTGACTGGAATCTAACCCAGGACCCTCTGGTCCGCAGGCCGACACTCTATCCACTGAGTCAAACTGGCTAGAGCCCTTTAATAACTGCTTAATAGAAGACAGATTCCCACATCTGCTTCTACAGTCAATCTTTTGTAATATACTAGAGGTCCCTCAGCCCAGTCTGTGCCCCCTTGCAGTCTGGGAACCCTTGGGGGATGTCCGACTGCCGGCTTAGGAGTGGGCCTAAGCCAGCAGTCGGACACCTTCAGCGCTGCAGTTGGACATCCTTAGTGTTGCTGTGGAGGCGGGAGAGGCTCCTGCCACCGCTGCAGCGCTCGCCAGCCATGAGCCCAGCTTCTGGCTGAGAGGTGCTCCCCCTGTGGGAGCGCACTGATCACCAGGGGGCAGCTCCTGTGTTAAGCGTCTGCCCCCTGGTGGTCAGTGCTTGGTTGTTCCACCATTTGGTCAATTTGCATATTAGCCTTTTATTATATACTAGTAGCCCTGCACACAAATCTGTGTGCCAGTAGCTCGCCAGTAGCTCACTGCCGCCCTCCAGTAGCTCTCCGCCCACTGCTCCACCCTCCTGTAGCTCCCTCCATCCCCCAGTCCCCCCTCATAGCTTGCTGCCCTGCCCCCTCCTGTAGCTTTCCGTCGCCCGCTTGTAGCTCGCTGCCCCACCCCCCTGCTGATCCGTGACCGGTCCTTACGTGGTCGGTTGTTATGCTTCACGGCATAATGACCATTTGCATATTACATCTTTATTATATAGGAGGATTGCTTTGGTTGAAGTATATGAATAAAATCCAGCATCATACAGCTATGTAATTAGAAAAGAGAGGAGTATTTTAATAACTTGTTTAGATAAATATGAATAATCTTCTTTGATACTACACCAAAGCTTGACAAATGCAAATTTCTTAAAAGATGGTTCAAATGTGGAATCTGAAATCTTATAGATGAATTTTGTATTCTACTATGTTTAAATTGAGTCATCTATTTTGCACCTTAACATTTTCGATTACCCATGCATGATTTTATAACATCATACATTCGTCATTTGGAAAATATTGGCTCACTGCATTATGCAGATCTTTCAAATGTTGATACCTTTAATTATACAATATCAATAAATCACATTTATTAATAGTGCTGCTGATATCAAAAAAGTCTTAAGTATTAGGATGATGTCAGGCTTATGGAGGTGTGTACAAGTTTTCCAAAAATCTAATTTTCTCTTGAAAGCTAGAATGTTATCATTGGCAACAAATACTGCCAGCTACTTTCCTTGCAGTGACAGGCTCATTTCATTCATTTCTGAGAAAATATCTTCCAGATACCCAATTCTCAATTGCTATGGTTTGTCTGTTGTTCTTTCAAGAACAAATGGTGTTCCATGAAAAAAAGCAACTAATTCAGCTTTCAACTCAAATTAATTGTATAGGTGCTTTTTCTCAAGATAACCATCATATTTTGGTATTCAACAAAAATGCTTTATATATACTTCCGATTTTTCACAATATTAAAATTAATATTTTAATAATATAAAATAATTTTTATGGCTTAATCAAGAGCATTCTTATGTAATCCCCCCCCCCATGTCTGGAGATTAAGAATACAATGACTACTTGTACCAGTTAGGTGCCTAAGGTACCCACAATTATTTTTGTTCCATCAGTGCAAATGCCAACAAATAATATCTTTTTAATATTTTGAAAATAATTTTTATTTCACAGGCCTTACACAATAACTGCTGGATTTTAAAATTACACATTGATTTATGGTTATCCTACCTGCTTCATATCTTCCAGCAATTCATCAACATTTCTTTGGTGGTGATAACATTCCTCTCGATTTTCCTAGTACCGCTATTTGTGTTTTTCTTCTTTTTAAAAATATCTTTGTTATTTCAATGGCATTTTTGGAAGGAGAAGTGGAAAAAACTTTGGTTCCATTTGTCAATTTCTTAAATCCAGAGGTATTTCTTGTATTTGGAAATAATGGGAATTGAGATTTTCCAACAATTGAATCTTTTCTCTGCCAAGCTGGCTTGAATAGTGAGGTTTTGGGTGCTATATGTCTTAGACATGCACTCTTTATCTCATTGTCAACTTTGGCTATGCTGCCTCTATCTAGAGTTCATTTCAAGGGCAGGGAGGTGATACAAGCTAGAAATGTCATGGTGTATCAGCCTTTCTAGTTGGCTCAATCTCAGAACAATGTTCTGTTCTTACTTCAAACAAGTCTTCATTTAATTTGGCAACAGGCATTGGGCCTGGCTCTTAAGGTCCTGTTTAAAAAATGTCTATCCCTTTCAGTATGCTTTCATGACTTCATATTTCCTGGCATGAAATTAAGATAAAAATAAATTTCTTTTCACCAAGTTCTTTTTTTTTTTTTTTGAGCTTCTTCCCCCCACCCCTGACAATTCTTAATGAAACAAATAGGATAAAAATCTGGGGGAGAGATATTTATTGGAAGGGGGGTTATAGTATGAGAGAAGGCTACGTATCATCAATTGACTGAGTAATGCAGAATTCAGAATAATGTTATCATTCACAATCAGCTTCTTTTTTTTTGCATGTGAAAATATTAGCGAGATCTTATAGGCTAGGGAAGATTAGACTTATTGGATTTATATAGGGTATTTTTTACTTCAACAGAGATAAACTTCACTAAGATTCCTTCTGAGGGTTGAATTTTTCAGCAATAAGTCAAAAATTCAGATGTCAGAGGGATTTTTCTTTTAGAAAGATTTTCAGAAAGGGTATATTAATTCATTTCCTATTGATAGTGTCAGATTCATTTTTTTGCTTTGATATTTACACAGACATTTAAAAATTTTTCTATTTGGTACAAGAAGAAATTGTGTTGAAACAAAAATTCTTGAGGTGATAATGCTACTGAGCTAAGAATACATTAGTAAGTCAATGGTCATTGAATGAGTCGGGTAAAGTGGCTTTGAAGAATTTAACATTTCTATATGGCTTTTAATAGTTACAAATACAGAGAGAAGGTGAGTCTTAAACATTCATTTCTAATACAACCAACATGGTTAATAAGAAGACATTATAGTTCAGCATCCACAGTAGTAACGACAGCACCATTTTTCAAAGTTTTCCTCCAAGGGGGCTGTGGAAAAGTAGATTACTGTTCAGCAAATATTCATTCCCTTCCCTAAGATCATTATGGTAGGGGTAAGTATTCTTCCCTTTTCCACTGATGTTGGACTTGGTTGTGTGATTTGCTTTGTCCAATGGGTACATGGGCAGAAGTGATAATATACAACATGTAAGCCTAGGCCTTACGAGGAATTATGCGCATCCCTTCATTGCTCTGGAGCTTTTGTCCTCTTGTCATGAGAAGAAAATGACCCCAGGTAGCTGCTGCAACTTCAGCCTGAATATCACAGTTTTCCCATAGACCTGCAAAAGCAGGCTATTCTAGCCAATCTGAATACCTGTAAGTATGGCTGGTGAGATGCTACCTGTTTTCTTTGTAAGTGTTCCATATTCCTTGCCTTCCAGATATCTTTAACATTCATTCAGTCAGTCATTCACCCAATCACCTGAATTCTAAGACCTCTACACATGGTGATTTTATGGTGGTTTGTTATTCAGCAAAAACTGATCTGTATAGGAATTCATAGCATTTCTTACACATCAGACAATTGCTTCCTCTAAGAATTGGTCGGCAAACTGCGGCTTGCGAGCCACATGCGGCTCTTTGGCCCCTTGAGTGTGGCTCTTCCTAAGCCTTAGGAGTACCCTAATTAAGTTAATAACAATGTACCTATCTATATAGTTTAAGTTTAAAAAATTTGGCTCTCAAAAGAAATTTCAATCGTTGTACTGTTGATATTTGGCTCTGTTGACTAATGAGTTTGCCGACCACTGCTCTAAGATATTAAGGAACTGGCACTATAATTCATGGGATTCTAGGTGAGGCAGAATTTTCAAAATTTTTGCCTGGAACTTCTTTGACCCATTGATTGTTAGAGTGTGTTTAATTTCCATATATTTGTGAATTTTCCAGAATTCCTTCTGTTATTTATTTCTACTTTCATTCCACTGTGGTGGGAGGAGATACTTTATTATTTCAAGCCTTTTAAATTTATTGAAACTTGTTTTGTGGCTTAGCATGTAGTCTATCCTGGAAACTGTTTCATGTGTATTTGAGAAAATGTGTATTCTGCAGTTGTTGGGTGGAGTGTTCTATGTACTAGAATGTCTGTTAGGTTTAGTTGGTTTATGGTGTTGTTCAAGCCTCCTGTTTCCTGTTGATCTTCTGTCTAATTGTTCTATCCATCCAAGTGGGGTGGTGAAATCTCCAACTATTATTGTAGAATTGTCTATTGTCCTCTTCTCCAATTCAATCCTTTTATCTCTCTCTTGTAGGCAGGAATCATGGGGGAGGTCTCAGGGGAGGATCTCAATAGAATATTCATCGGTTTTCCAGGTGTGTCCTTTCAGGGTCATGGTCTGGGCAGGGGGTCACTAGTCAGTGCATCTAGTCCTGAGACAGTCATGGTGTCACTTGTCTGGTTTTGCTGCTTTTCTGGGCCTGGAGCTGAAATACAACTGAGATCTAGGTGTTATCTTTAGTGAGGAAAGGGTCAGGGGGTCTAAACTGCATAACCAACAATATGAAAGGTCAGGGGTTCCAAACCCCATGACCAGTGATATGCTAGGGGTAGAGAAGTTACCCCGGGGGCAAGCTCCTTATTTTCCCAGTTTTGCCCGTTGCTAGGCACCTGGGGCTTTCTGCTCAGGTGACTTTCTGTACCTGGCTCATTGTCCTTTCTCTGCTCATGTTTGTCTAACTGCCTACCACAGATATAGATAACCCCAACAAGAAATTTTTCTGTGGAAGGTTTGAGGAGTAGTTGGCAATGGCTGGAGAATGTTGTGAGGTTTAAGGGAGTTTTTCTTTTTCTTGTCTTTTTAAAAATGTCTTTTTTATTTTAGAAAGAGGAAGGAAGAAGGGGAGAGAGAGATAGAAACATCAATGATGAGAGAGTATCATTGATCGGCTGCCTCCTATATGCCCCCCACTGGGGATCGAGCCCGAAACCCAGGCATATGCCCTGACTGGGAATTGAACCGTGACCTCCTGGTTCATGGGTTGACACTCAACCACTGAACCACTGGCTGGGCAAGGAAGTTTTTCTTTTCAAATAAGATACAACACAATTAGCACCCCGGCCCTCACTAAATGCCAGTAGGGTCCCTGGTCACTGTGGCAACTGAAATGCAACTTGCATTCCTTTCCAAATTCTTTTTAGAAAGGAAAATCTTGCTTTCCCCCCTATCCAGCTATAGTATGTTTGTGTAACTATGCAAATGATTTGGTAGGGAGTGAGAATTTGGGAGAGAAAAGGCTTAATTGCAGGAGTGAAGACAAGGAAAAAGGGATGGGATCTAGATGGGGCATGTATTGCCCACTGTAACAGAAAGGAAGCAAAAAGAATGTCTATTGAGTGGGTAGGTTGGTGTTATGTTGGTGAAAACAAAATATTGGTTGAGGGTGACCTGTTAGTTGCTTTAAAAAAAACCTGTCTCTTTCGTTGTACCTGTAGCACCTGGTATGGTACCTGAAACCTAATAGTTACTTGATAAATATTTATTTAGTAATGCTTGACTCCCTGTTGAAGCTGCTCTCTTAGATGATACCTGTTTTCTTTATAAGTGTTTCATATTCCTTGCCTTTCAGATATCTTTAACATTCATTCATTCAGTCATTCACCCAATCACTTTAGTTCTAAGACCTCTGTGCCTTCTGCAGGTCTTATGCTATCCAAGTGGCACAGCCAGGGCACCTCCCCGCCCCTTGCTCATAAACTTGCTGTTGATGATATTCTAGGGCTTCCATTGTGGATTAATTGTCATCTACTTAGTTCCCTTGCCATCTTCTCTTTTAAACTCACATATTCCCTGAAGAGCTCCCAGCTTTTTGTGTTCTTCCTCTCCCGCTACTTTCATCAGCATAGGCACCCTCCACTTTCCAGGTATCAGCTTGTTCTCTCCTCAGGGATTCCCAATATCCATAAGACACATGAACATTTTACAACTTTTAATTTTTAAATTACATGTATAGTACATGTGTAATGTATTACAAAATTAGAAAAAATAGATATGAAACCAGGGAAATGACTTTCAGGCTTGGCTGCCTGCCAACATGAAAGTCAAACTCATGAGACCAGTGCTTGTGAGAAGTAAAGTGATTTATTCAGGGGCCAGCAACCTGAGAAGATGGCAGGTTCATGCCTCCAAAACCATCTATTTTTTTAAAAAAATATTTTTATTGATTTCAGAAAGGAAGAGAGAGAGAGGGAGAGAGAGAGAGATAGAAATATCAGCGATGAGAGGGAATCATTGATCAGCTGCCTCTTGCAAATTCCCTATTGGGGATTGAGCCCGAAACTGGGGCATGTGCCCTGACGGGAATCAAACCGCAATTTCCTGGTTCATAGGTTGACACTCAACAACTGAGCCTCATCAGCTGGGCTCAAAAACCATCTTAACATCTCAGTGCAGGCAGAGGTTTTTATAAAGAGAGAGAGAGGGAGGGTAGAACAAAGAGATCAGGGGAGGGGGTCAGTGTAATTTCTGGCAATGTGCAGTCCTTGCTCAGGCTCATTCTTTCTGTTTCAAAGTTATTTTTCAATGTGTGTCAACCAGACATCTGTGGTTTAACTGTAGGCATTGGCATTCCTTGTTCCTGGGACAGGCTGTTAAACCGTAAAGAGAACTTGGCCAGAGGTGAACAAACTGGGTTTAACACTTACAAAGATTAACGTGGGTAGCTTTATATAAATTCCTTTATAAGTTTACTTTGTTAGTACATTTTAATTTTAGTTTTATTCTATGGCTAGTCAGACTAGTATAAGTAGTATAGCATATTCATTCCCCATTACAGATATAGTATCTCAATTCTAAAAGTATCTTTCTTAAACACCATCTGGTAGATTGCATTGATTGCCATTTTTCCCAGGAAGATTATATATTCCTTCCCCATTGACTTTGGGCTTGCCATATGGCTTGATTTGGCCAATGAAATGTGAATGATATGATTTATGCTATGTTTGAGCAGAAGTTTTAAATGTGATGGTCTGGTTTGGCTTAACCATTGGAATTTCTGCTCTTTCCACAGCATAGCATATCCCAAATGAGGGAAGGTCCTTCTGCCTGGTTCCTGGAATAAGAAGAAATGTGGAGCAGACCCAGTCCAACCCACAGCCTGACTCTGTATGTGATGAGAAATAAGTGTTTATGTTTATAAGCCATTGAAATTCTAGTTTGTGTTGTTTGTTATCGAAGTAAGAGCTAATACACATTACTTCCTCCAAGAATTGACTTTCAAGCTCAATGCTCTCAATCACTACAACAGTGATGTTATGCGTGGTGCCAGATCCTCTTTTTGTGCCCATTGACGAGGGCATTCTTTTTCACTGAGCCCAGACATGAGCCCAAATATGACCTTAGAGTCCTTCTGAATATAGTGTTCCAGGGAAATACTACAAATCAAGCAGAAATGGCTGGTGAGATGAAATCTTTGTGGCATGCTTCCACTACTCTATTCTGTCCTCTAAGTTTATTGATGACTTTTGCTTAGAAGGGTCCTTTAAAGCAGGAATGTCCTTGGAAATACTAATCAGAGGTACCTGGGCTCAGACAACTCATTTACTTATTTTTATTTTTAATGCTTATCAAATCATTAGTGTCTTGGAAACAATAATACTAGATAAAACTCAGACTCACAAAGGTGTGACTTGCTCAAGGTCACACACTAGGACTTGAGCCTGGTTTGTTTGCCTCTAATGCTCACAGTCTTTTCATTATACCCCATGGGCCCAAGTGTGGGTTTCCTTAACTAGAGATCGGATTTCTTCTCTCCCTTGGCTCCAAACTCTTCATTTCCTTAACTCCAGAAGCACTGAAGCAAAGGGATCCTTTAGATCCCTCTTTTCTCCCAAGAGCTGATATTAAAGTGTCTTTATGGATCGAGAGAACGGTGGTCGAATTGTATCACAAAGGAGTTATTAGTGGGACTAGGAGAGACACACAAGTGGCTCAGGAGGCCTGTCCTCCAGGCAAATGCATATTTCTGAACTTCAACTAAAGCAGCATCTGTAGTTGTATTGAGAAAACTGACAAGAAAAGCCAACTAGCCTCAACATGTCATTGAATGCTACTCTGTTCATTAAAAAGGCACATTGCAACCTCCATCAAAACATGGAGTTGGGGGATGAGGTAACTAACATCAGCACTGTTTCTTGTGTTTTTTTTTTTAAAATATTTTTATTGATTTCAGAGAGGAAGGGAGAGGGAGCTAGAGATAGAAACATCAATAATGAGAGAGAATCATTGATCGGCTGCCTCCTGCATGCCCCCTACTGGGGATCATGCCTGCAACTGGGCATGTACTCTTGACCAGAATCGAACCCGGCACTCTTCAGTCTGCAGGCCGATGCTCTATCCACTGAGCCAAACTGGCTAAGGCAGCACTGGTTTTCTGAGTAGTGGTAAAGGGCTCAGAGTCATTGGGGTAGTGGTCCATGGTTTTACCTGCAAGGTGACTCATCCATCGCAGAGCCAGTCATTATAATGGCAGCTAACCATATATAAAAAGGATTCCTTGCTAAGATATAGGGGTTTCATGTGGTACCAGGCTAAATGTTCTTCTAAGTGTTTACCGCTCTGTGATGAGGTTGCTATTTTCCCATTTTATGTTTATCCTTCAACTGATGTCATTTTTCCCCAACGCATTATGATTTTGGCCTTGTCATTTCTGCCACTAGACGGCTTCCAAATTATCCGTTCTTGGCAATGCCTAATGCCTTGTCCTCTGTCCTGCTGTCAGGGGCAACTCATTTAAGCTGTCAAAGGGCCTGCTTTATTGCTCAGCCAGCTAAGGCCTATGCTGCTTTATGACATTTCAAAGCGAATCGATGATAGAAATTTCAATTTGTTTCAGGAGAGAGTTGTCAACAGACCCAGAACTCGGAAAATGAGTGGCTATTGGTTTGCATGTACATGGATGAAAGGCTGTTTCAGCATGAATTTATTCCCTGAAATGTATCCTTATTTCTATTTGGTGCTGCTTCTGAAGAATGCTTGGGTAGTCTAACAGAGATGATTAGAATTCCTCCTTATCTACTTTGCTAAATGTAGTGATCATAGGTTGTTTTTGTCTGTCCCTTTGGGGGACCACTGCTCCTTCACTCTCAATAACTGTGGCTTGGATGGAGCTGATTTCAGACCTTTGTTTCAGGGGTAGGCATGTGACTCAGGACTGTCCAACGAGAAACATGGATTTTTTTTTTTAGGGATGGGCATGTTAGCTGTATCAGCTAGAATCCTGGAAACAGTTTAAACTCTGAGATTGGGTTATCAACCTTCCCACAGAGGTATGGGCAAAGTGTAGGAAAGCCATAAGAGATAGAGCTATTCCTGAGGCCGATGAGTGCATGGTCTGCACCAGTCAGGGTGCTGCAGAACTCAGCTCATAGAGCCGAGCAGATGATCTCTGTCACACCCAGCAGGGGCTCTTAACTCATTCATTTCACTAAGTCTGGTCTCCTTGGTCTGTGCACGTTCCAACCCCTGTTTTTCCATAATCGTCTTCATCTGCAGCCTGTTCCTTGGTAGTTCTAAGATATCCAGGATGTCAGTGGCCCAGATATATATCGCTAGGCAACATCTGGAATTTTATTAATTCAGTGTGTTTGAGAAAGACAATGTTTCAAAATATGAGGAAAAATAACACAGGACTCTTGGTAGGGAAAAAAGGCTAAAATATATTCTGAGATTAGATGATTTATTGAGATTTTGAAATGTGTGCAAAGTTGGTAAATGTTGGGCCAGATCAAATAATTCCATGAGAGAGCTATTTTATTATTATTTTTTAAAAATATACTTTTATTGATTTCAGAGAGGGAGAGAGATAGAAATATCAATGGTGAGAGAGAATGATTGATTGGCTGCCTCCTGCACAACCCCTATTGGGGATCGAGCTCGCAATACCGGGCATGTGCCCTTGACCGGAATCAAACCCAGGACCCTTCAGTCTGCAGACGGACTCTATCCACTGAGCAAAACCAGCTAGGGCAGCAGTTCTCAACCTGTGGGTCGAGACCCCACTGCCTCAGAGGCCTGGCAGTCTTCCCTACTCTGATCTCAATGAGACAGTCGGGGAAGTGGGCCTGGTGTAATCTGGGCAGGGCCAGCATGAAACCGGGAACTGAGCCCAGGACAGAGC
This sequence comes from Myotis brandtii, assembly GCF_000412655.1. NCBI lineage: Eukaryota > Metazoa > Chordata > Mammalia > Chiroptera > Vespertilionidae > Myotis > Myotis brandtii. The sequence goes on from NW_005366171.1 coordinate 3,164,077, forward strand.
TATCACAGGTGAGGGAGGGACTCTAGGGATCAGAACCCAAGTTGGGTCAGGGAGCCCCCCACGGCTGGAACTGGATGGCAAAGCAAGGCTGAGGGCCAGCAGCAGGCAGGGACCATAGAAACAATCCTCACCATCTGCCTTTCCTGATTCCAGCTGAGGGGGTGCCCAGGGCTGGGGCTGAATCCTGGACTCCTCACCTGAGCCTGAGCGTGAAGCCAGCTCCGCAGGAGCAAGTTGAGTCAGAACCACGTGAGAAGCCCTGGTCTAAAAAGGGAAGTCCAAAGGGTCACCAAAGGGAAGGGGCCAGAAGCAGTTATGGCAACAGATATGGAACCAGGAATCTGAGAACCAGGGAGGGGAGAGCGAAAATAGTAGGTCAGGGTAAACAGGATTGGACTAGAACAGGTGCTGCTGTGGCTCGCTCTGGGGGGCCAGCTGGGCCTGGTGGGAGTGTGGGTCTGTTAAATTTAAAGGGCCGGAACAGACACCAGTGTCCAGGAACCTGGATTCAACCTGAGCCTCTTATAATAATAGCTCAGGCTGCGTCTGAGATGGTCTGGGCACAGTTTTCTCTGAACCTGGAGCTGGTGGACCACACTGAATCTATGGGGCAGGGGAAGGCAGTGTTGGAGATTTGGAGACAAGGACGAATCCTGATGGGCCTCTGAGTGCTAGGGCCTCAGCACTATGGGGCCTGCATGCTCTGGCCTGCAGGAGAATGTAGGGCAGCGGGAGAGAGTGGCTGATGAGTCACAAGTCCCAGATGTGGAGCAGATGCTGCAGACAGCTTTGGGCTGCTTGCCAGCAGATTTGACCACGCCTGGAGCAGCTGTCAGGCTCACTGGCCTGTTCTGAGCACAGAGAAAAGCCTATGAACTTTCTCTGCGAGCGTTCCCTCTTTGAACTGTTGCCTAGCCCCACAGAACTGCATTTGGGTGCGCAAATGTATTCTCAGAGCCAGGATCGACAAGCTGATTTTATGACGCATCTAGGCAGAAGTGAACCATTCCAGTCATTAACTCACTTCCCCTTGTGGGTGAATTCTGCAATGAGTTGTTCATCTGAGCCGCGGAGCAAGCGCCTCAGCATACACAGACCTGTCTGTCAGGGCACATTTGGCGGCTCGGATAAATCCCTGGCACCTCAGAGGCTGTCCCTGGCTCACCTCGGAGGCCACGTGCTTTCTCTCGCAGGCAACTTTGCCAGCTGCTTCCTGGAACAGGCCAGGACACAGGGATGATGTTCTGTGGATAGGGCTGTGCTGTGTCAGACGGGGCCTAGAACACACATCTGGATGATGAATTCCCAGCATATGACGGCAGCCAGATGGCTTATTCCGTCTTCTGTCTGCAATGTGTCTGTTCTTTGAAACTCTAGCTTAGTGGCCACGTGTTTTAGGTGACTTCTATCATCCTAAAATAGGGATCGGACCATGTGTCCAAAGGTGGGCCCCTGAACCAAGCTCGATGGGCTGGATGCCAAGGCTGGCAGAGGGAGGCCCAGGACTTGAAATAAATGCAGGGTGTTTGCTTACAGATTCTCCGCCACCGCATCGTGGATGAGTCAGATGCCTTCTCACCTCAGATTCTCTTTTTACCACTTTCCTACTCAGAGGCGGGGGTGGCAGGATTTTATAAAGCTTAAAATACATCCCCGAAATATCTCCTTTTAGTGTAGCAGAGGGATTCTTTCATTCTTTGACGCAGTTGGGAATTATCTTGGGTGTTTCCAGTCTCATTCTGTTTTAATTCATACTTGGTTGTTGGAAGGGCACTAGGTAGTGAGTCAAGAGACAGGGTCAAGTCTCTGCTCTGCTTGTTAGTAACTGGGATTTGGGGCAAGTCAGTTCATCTGTCTAAGCTTCAGTTTGCTGTCTGCAAGATGGGGGGGTCAGTTCCCCAAGGACACTGGGAGCATCCCTGGGGCAGGGC
>NW_005366171.1:3166081-3196513 GCF_000412655.1 Myotis brandtii
ACTCCTGCCCTTCCCCATTCACCTTCCAGGCTTGTTATGACCGCAGGTTAGATCACTCCTGCAAGAGCTTTGAAAACTAACGCACTACGTTCCTGAGAGGGGTAACCATACTACTGTGCACCAGTGATTTTCAACCTTCTTCATCTCATGGCACACGTAAAGTAATTACTAACATTCTGCAGCACACCAAAAAAACCCAAAACTTATATTTTTTTGCTGATCTGCCAAAAAAAAACACAACAGGTATAATTTTGATTCATTCACACTGGACAGCTATTGTGTTGGCTGTTGTCACTTTGTTATTTGGCAACCTAAGGGAAAAGAAGTCAGTGCCCCTGACTAAAAGGTCAGGTATTGCATGTTTTAAAAATTCTTGCGGCACACTGGTTGGAAATCGCTGCCCCAAAAAACCATGCCAAAAAAAAAAAAAGTTTCTCTTCTTCTTAACTTCTTCATCCTCAACTTAGCCTTCAGTGGAAGTACTTCTTCGGTATCTCAGGAAAATTGCTTCAATCTGGCCTCCTGAGGCAGGACCAACACCTTAACTCCTTAATTCACAACACCTTTGTGCCTGCCTTTTTTGGAAAAAAAAAAAGAGTGCTCCATAAGTTCTTGTATTTTTTATTGTAGTAAAATATACATACCATGAAATTTACCTTTTAACTATTTTTAGGTGTATAGCTCAGTGGCATTAGTTATTGTGCAACTGTCAGAACCACCCATCTCCAGAACTTTGTTCATCTTCCCATCATGAGACTCTGCACGCATTAAGCAGGAATTCCCCAATGGCCCCTCCCAGCCCCTGGCAGCCACCATTCTACTCTCTGTCTCTTTGAATTTGACTACTGTAGGTACTTCATGTAAGTAGAATCATACAGTATTTGACTCTTTGTGTCTGACTCATTTCTCTCAGCATAATTTCTTCATCCATGTTTTCATCTTTTCAGAGAGGTAAAATTCCCAGAAATGTTTAAGCAATAGATGAAAAAAACAAACCAACCAACACTTTCTCCCAGAAACCACTGTAAGTTAGGGAGGGAAAGGCTGAATGGACAGATCTACTTTTTTGTTTGTGCTGTTGTAGCTCTGAGGTTACAGATGTAAAGTTATAGTTCAAGTTTTGTAGGTGTTGTTTATAGCTGTATACTTACTTTATTAAGTAATAAATAAAATACGTTGTGTATCTGTACCCGAGTCTCAGCTGGGCAGGAGCTGCGAGAGACTCCAACATCTGGTATGTGTTATTGGGCAGCAACTCTTCCGCCCAATTGTTTAATTATAACTGAAGATTGACCTGGGCACTGAGGAACTCCTGAGAAAGGACACTTAAACCATCTCCACAAATGGGCTTCAAGAGATGGTGTCACGGCTGATACTCTGTGGGGTCCTGACTGAAGTCAAGGTTCAGGAAGGCTGTTTGTTTTCTTTTTGGATAATGCACTGAAAGGGGAAATGTAGGTTGGTACGGTGCGCCTGTGCATGCTCAGGGCACAGCAACAAGTCTCCTGAGCACCCTGGGAGGAAGGGCCAGGGGTACAAATGAGAAGACCTGTTAGACTAAACTCTGTAATGCTCTGGGGCCCAAAGCACACCTGCCACGGGAAGTAGTAGCGGCGTGAAGGTAACGGTTCTCCTCTTCCCCATGGCAATGACGGTGCTACTCTGCTGTGAGCATCAGTGGCGCAGCAATCTGGTGTCAGAGTGGGGGGTCTCTGCCCAGCTCAGCAGAGTCAGTGCAGTGACAGTGGCGGGCCTTTAGTCACTCCGATGATGTGAAATGAATAGGAATCCCAGCTCTCTGGCTGGTGGAGGGCTCTTGAGCAGCTCTGGTTTGCATGGACAGAGGCCAGCAGCATGGGGATGCTTGAGTTGATTTACATTCATGTGCAACCCTCCTCCACCCCCCATCCAAAGACTCTTGGGAAATTTCAGGGGAGAAATTTGTAAGAGACTGTAATTATTATTTTTTAAATATTTTTTTTTATTGAGTTAGAGAGGAAGGGAAAGGGAGAGACAGATAGAAACATTGATGAGAGAAACATCCATCAGCTGCCTTCTGCACACCCCCTACTGGGGATTGAGCCTACAACTTGGGCATGTGCCCTGACTGGGAATCTAACTAACTGGTGACCTCTTGGTTCATGGGTTGACGCTCAACCACTGAGCCACACCAGCTGGGCGAGACTATAATTCTTGACAGACTGGAATCGGAGGCTGGGCCAATGGGATGCAGATATTAATGTGAATGTAACCCTAGTTGTAGCTGTTAACTGGTAAAGATCGGCAACCTTTGGATTTGTTAATTTGTTTTGACTTGTTAATAACATAATTATTATCTGGTTTATTCTAATGATGACTAATTTATTAATATCCTTTAATTTAAAATCGTTGTTTCAAGCAGAGCTACAAATGCCAATATGTAGGGACTATATAGCTCTTACTTTTGCTTATGAAACTCAGAAACTTTGAGAATAAGTGGAATCATCACTATTACCATCTGTTTTGTGGATTTTGCCACAAGTATAAGGTGTCAAGGGGTCAACAATGAAGGGTGTACCTCAGCCTTCCTGGAGGAGATGAGCTAAGACTGGAAGGATGAGCAACACCCAGATGTCGTGTGGTGAGAGAAGCTTGTTCATTGTGGTATTCCTCGAATCTATCGCATGGTGGACATTTAATACAGTGAATTTATAAAAGAAATCTCAGCTGAGGGAATGTTATAAGCACACACACAGGCACACAAAGGTATGGGAAACAATAAATAGTTCAGATTTGCCAGAAGATTAACCCCTACCATTTTTGGGATCATAGACTTCTTTAAAAAACTAATAGAAGCCATGAAACTTCTTCTAGTAAAATAAACATACACTCAAAATTTTATGGATGATTTTGGAGGATATAGATATCTCTGATCCCCATCCACATTAAGCATCTCTGTTGTGGGGAATTGGGAGCACTGAGTTTTTTAAAAACATGTATTGATTTTATTTTGTTTTATTGTAATGCAGGGTAATGACATAACTGAAGATTACTTTGGATGCATTGTGAAGAATGGGTCTGAGGGAGATAATACTGGAGGCAGGGAGGTCACTGAAGAGGCTGCTGAAATAATATGGGTACATGAGTTAGCCTGAACTAAGGGTGAGGTGGCAGGGATGGAGAAAGAGTAGTGGGGTCAGGAATGCCTTAAGAGGTAAAATGGGCAACTGTTGGTGTGTGATTGGATTTGAGAGGGAGGAATAGGAAGGCACTAGGATAATTTTTAAGTGTTTTGGTGACAGGGTGGATGGTGATGGTACTGAGACAGGAAATGTAGGGAAACAGGTTTGGGTTAGACTGTGAGGACGAAGGGGAGCAGTAGCAGGAGTGTGAGACGCAGACCAAGAGTGAGGACAGAGGCTTCAATTCTGACGGCTCTCAGGTTTCTACTTCTAGTCCTAACCATCCTTTCTGCCCTTGAGTTCTGTGACATGCCATTACCATCTTATAGTAAATTTCCGCTTTGTGTTAGTGCTAGATAAAGTGGGTTTCACTGACTTGCATCTTGAAAAGCCTTAACTAAGCCACTAACAGAGCATTACTATTTTAGCGCAGTAAAATTTTTTAGACTATGGAGAATGGACACACAAATCAGGTTCCCAAGAGAATGCTGACTTATTAATTTCCCTGCAGAGTAACTGCCAGTGGGGCCAGAATACTCTTGCTCACAGGTCCGCTTGTCTCTCCCAGTAGGAAAATCTACACGGGAAGCCAAATTATAATGAGAAGGCAGCTTGATGAGTACAGAGAGAACCAGATAATTAGGGGATCTGAGCAGACTGTCTCCATGCCAGGGTGGTCGGAGGCGCTTTTCTCCAGTTTCAGGATGTGCTGAACCGGCCACGTGGTACACATATGTGCATACGTGAGGGCATGCTTGAAAAGTAGGCCAACTCACTGAAACCAGTTCACCCTCGAGCCAAGTCAGCTAATGAGACATTCACCTACAATTAGCATTTGTCAAAACATTTCATACGTGATGGAATGTTTTTCACAGCTTTCTGAATATTTTCCCCTAAAGCGACTGGCTTTGTGTTTTTGCCCCGGGTCTAAGATACACCTCCTCCCCTTTGCTCCCCACATCTCCTAGAGCCCAACTGGAGGTTGGGTCTTAAGAGGTGAACTAATTAAAAGCAGATATGGTGCCTGGTGGAGGAAATGGGTGGAGCAAATCTAAGCTAGAGGGTGGGGTGGGGCAAGTTGGAAGGGAAGCTGAAGGCCAAGAGCCAGATGCTCCAGGTGACTTTATTTACTTTTTAAAAAAAATTAGTATTATTTTTTTAATCCTCACCCGAGGATATTTTTCCATTGATTTTTAGAGAGAGTGGAAGAGAGAGGGAAAGACAGAAATATCGATGTGAGAGATTGGTTGCCTCCTGGTCTGGGCCTGCAACCGAGGTGTGTGCCCTTGACTGGAATTGAACCTGGGACCTGTTGGTCCACAGTCTGATGCTCTATACACTGAGCCAAACTGGCTAGGGCTCCAGGTGACTTTAAACACAAGACCAAAGCAACAGAAGCAGGATTGTCAACTTGAAATCAAACTTGGAGTCCGGATGGGATAGGAGACTAGATTGAAGGAAGAACAGGCTGAAAGCAAGTGCGGGGAGAATAATAGCTGTGTATTTCCATTGCCCACTAACTATCACATACTCTGCAATTTCTTTAAAATTGTAGTATGTGGCTTTTGGAAAATTTTGTGCAATGCTGGATTTGCATAAATCTGGTGTTGCTCAATTCAGGGGGTGTTTTATATATGATTCATCAAATTTACTCTTTTTTTTTTTAGCTTCCCCTTCCTGCTGCTTATTGTCTGCTTTTCAGATTTTGTGTACTAGATTTCAATATTAAGCAAATTACCCTTATTGCTCTGTAGTGTGGCATTTCTGTGTTGACAGGCAGAGTGAAAAGATGAGACATGTTGATCAGAAACATAGTAAGCTCAATTGCAGTTTTATATTTTGTGATATCTAAATGATGAAGTAACACTGGACTACAAATATTTTTACACATTATTTTTTTAAAAAAATATTTTTATTGATTTCCTACAGAGAGGAAGGGAGAGGGACAGAGAGCCAGAAACATTGATGAGAGAGAAACATCGATCAGCTGCCTCCTGCACAACCCCCACTGGGGATGTGCCTGAAACCAAGGTACATGCCCCTGACCAGAATCGAACCTGGGACCCTTGAGTCCACAGGCCGACGCTCTATCCACTGAGCCAAACCAGTCAGGGCTTTACACATTATTTTTAAAGCATTTTATAACCAAATAAAGACACTTTTAACCAAATAAAGTTTGTTTCCACTATAAAAATGGTCTATATTTATATTTGTTTCCTGTTGCTGCTATAACTATTTACAACTTAATGATGTAAGACAACACAAATTTATGATTTTACTGTACTGGAGATCACAAGTCCCAAAATCGAGGTGTTAGCAGGTCTGTGTTTTGTCTGGAAGCTCTGGGGGAAAATCTGTTTCATCACCTTTTGCAGCTTCTGGGGCTGCCTATATTCCTTGACTCATGGTCTCTTACCGCCATCTTCAAAGCCAACAGTGTGGCATCTTCAAATCTCTCTCTCTGACTACAACCCTTGCTTTTGTCATTGCGTTGCCTTCTCTCTGATCCTCCTGCTGTCTTCTTATTAAAACCCTTGTGATTACTTTGAGCCGGATAAGCTCCCTATCTTGAAATGATTCATTTAATCATATCTGCAAAGTCTCTTTTATCATGTAAAGTACATATTCACAGGTTCTGGGGATTAGGATATGGACATCTTTGGGCAGTTTACCACAGTACTCATTTATACTACTTGGCCTACCATAATACTCATTCATAAAGCAGTAATAAAATATTGTTTGGAAAAAGTAGAAAGAAGAAAAATATTAGTCATGGTTTGACTACTAAAAGATAAACATAATGAACATTTCCTTTCATTCTTTTTTTAATTGAATAGTTTTTGCATGGTTATAATTTGCACACAATTTGAAATCCTGATTTTTCACTAAATATTATATCAGACTATTTTCCATGTTAGTACATAGCCTGAACAAACATTTTTATTGACTATATAATATTCTATTGGGTGAATATATGACATTTTACTTAAGCCTTTCTTTATTTTTGGAAAATTAAATTGTTTTAAAATGTTTAATATTATAAAGAACTCTATGATAAATATTTTTGCACATAATTTTTATGTTTGTGCTTATAAGTTTTTCCTTGGGATAGATTCCCATCTGTGGAATTACTTCATCAAAGCTTTGTTATTATTGTTGTTAATCCTCACCAAGGATATTTTTTCCATTTATTTATATTTTTTTTATAGAGAGTGGAAGGGAGGGGGGAGGAAGTAAGGTAGAGAGAGAGAGAGAGAGAGAGAGAGAGAGAGAGAGAAAGAGAGAAAGAGAGAAAGAGGAAAGAAACATCTGTGTGAGAGAAACACATCTATTGGTTGCCTCCTGTATGCTACCAGACCAGGGTCAGGGATCAAACCAGATACATGTTCTTGAGTGGGAATTGAACCCTTGACCCTCTGGTCCATGGGCTGATGCTCTAACCGCTGAACAACACTGGCCAGGGCCATCAAAGTCTTATAGCAGATGTTTTTCAAAGGCTTATAGAAATATTCAGAACCATTAGATATGTATTAGTGCCTATTTTGCTACATTCTCACCAGCACCAAATAAAATAACAATCACAATAATCTGCCAATTATGTAAGTGGAATAGATTATTTTCTTTTGTTTTAGTTTTCATTTGTTTGTTTATAAGGGAGATTAATATTTTTTCATGGACTTGTTTACTAGCCACAATTTTTCTTTGATGAGTAATTAATTTAGGCCTTTTGCTTTGGGGAGGTGTAAAATTTTTAAAGCAATTTATCTAAGATCTATACATTTTTAAAAGTTTATTTAATGTTTGTGATATTTTCTATAATTATTTTCTCTAGTTTCTTGTTTCTATACTTTTTATGTCTAGAAGTTTTAATTTGTATATGGTCTAATGAATTCATCCCCCCCCCCCTTCTTTGCTTCTTTTTTCTTATGGTTTAAAAAGTGTTTCTTCAGTCCAACTGGAATTTATGTTGGTATAAAATCCATGGAGAAGATCTGACTACTGCTTAAATTTTACCCAAAGGAGGGGCCTGATTTGTACTTATGAGTTCTCTGCACTGAGCCACCTGTCTTTTCCCTCTTCACTGAAAATAAAAGAGGTGACAGAAAGGTGTGAAAAGCTATATTGTTTCTCTGGTCACAAAGAGGAAGTTTCCCTTTTCTGAGTATGTCCAACTTTCTGCAAATATTCTCACCTTCTGGTTAACATTTTAGCTTGAAATTGAGACAGAATTAGCTTTAGATAGATTGGCTTAAATATATCTTAAATAGAAAAAAAGTCAAATTTTCAAAATAGTATTGGAAACTATTTTATCAGATATAAAACATACATTTGATAAATTTAAATTCTAGATGAATTGGTTTAAGTAAATTAAGCAATCCTTCCTCTGGACAACAATTTAGACCAGCCCTTTCCAATGGACATAAAATATGCACTACTTATGGAATGTTAAGTTTTCTAGCAGCAGCATTTAAAAAGTTAAAAAGTGATCTAAACAAATGTGTTTACTTAACTCAATATACCCCAAATATTATAATTTCAGCATAGAATCTGTTTTTTAAAAATGTTATTTTAATTGATTTTTGAGAAAGAGGAAGAGAAAGGGAAACATTAATTGGTTGTTGCCTCCAGTACGCAACCTGACCAGGGAGCAAACCTGCAACCTGGGTGTGTGCCCTGACTGGGAATTGAACCACGATGATGTGCAAACAACTTAGCCACACCAGCCAGGGCTCAGCACAGAGTCATTGTTTACATTCTTTTATTTTCATGCTAAGTCTTTGAAGTCCAGTGTTGATATTACTCTTACAGCACTTCTCAGTTTGGATTAACCTCATTTCAAGTGCTCAATAGTTACATGTGGCTAGTGGCTGTCCTATTGGCTAGAGCAGTTCTAGATACAGAAACACATTTTGGCTGTTTGATTCATTTTTTTCTACATCCCATGCTGAACAACCTTGTAAAAATGTCTTTTCTCAGGCCCTATTACAGTTGATCAGTTTTTGGTTATTGTTTGGTTACAATAGTTTTAAACAGAACCCTTCTCAGCAGAAATTGGGTTTCCCAGTCCCTGCTCATGATCCATCTCCAGTGCAGTTCAGAAGGGGAGTTTTGTTCACTATAGACACAAGGTGACAGGCTGACAGAGGTCCAATCTTGACCTTGTTTCTAGAATTACATCATCACATAAAAGAGGGCCTAGCAATCATGTTCTGATTCTTAAAGCTTTTACCTCACCAGATACAGGTGCTTCTGCTCACATTTCATTTCTCAAAGCAAACCACAAGAACACACCCACCTCCCAAGGGGATAGGGAAGTGCAGACCTGTTAGGAGAACGGGACTGACTATCCCTGAGCGTCCCTAATGACTGGAGGAAAGGAGCTACTCCCAGGTACATATTATTATCTAAATGTCACAGATAAGAGAACTGAGACTTAGAGAGCTTAAGAAATAGTTCAAGGTCACTTAGCTAGTAAGAGGCAGTGCTGGCGTTGTCATTTAGGCCAGTATGACTGGAAACATACGCTCTTTGTACTACATTATCCTCTTAAGGAGCATCTGCAGCATTTCCAGGTTTTGGGACTGTATTGGGGGGAAAAAACTAGCTTCTCCCCTTCTGTGTGTCTCTTTTACTGCTCACGCAAAACACGTCACTTCTGGACAGCACATGTGTGGGTTTCTCCCCCCACATTAAACAATTCTCTGTGACACTAGGCTGGTGTCCTATAATTTAACTCAATTCTGAGACTGTCTACCTGGAGATGGTGTCAGATCCCACAGGTTAAGGGCTCAGTCCCACAAAACTGCCTCCCACATCAGATGCTAGTTGCAAGTAGTAGGTCCTGAGGTTACCCATAACTTCTGTCCATCTTGGCTACAAATCGGAGATTCTCATGACCTCCTCCCTCAAGGATTTGATTATTTGCTAGAACAGCTTACAGAACTCAGGGAAACACTTACTTACACCAAGGATTTGATTATTTGCTTACAGAACTCAGGGAAACACTTACTTACATTTATCAATTTATTAAAGGGTATGCTAAAGGATACAGATGAGCAGCCAGATGAAGAGATACATGGGCCCAGGTCTGGGAGGGTCCCAAGTGCAGGAACTTCTGTCCCGTAGAGTTGGGGTTCGACACCCACCTGGTACATGAATATGCGCATCAACCTGGGAGCTCCCTGAACAGCATGCTATTGGGACTTTTATGGAGGCTTCATCTGTAGGTATGGTCGATTATTAACTCCATTTAAAGCCCTTCTCTTTCTCAAGAGAATGGGGGTGGGGCTGAACATTCCAAGCTTCCATTCACAGCTTCATCTTTCTGGTGACTAGCCCTCATTTGGAACATTCCAGGAACCCACCAAGAAGAGTTACTGCATCAGAGCAAAAGACACTTCTATCACCAAGGAAGTTACAAGGATTTCAGGGCCTCTGTGCCAGGAACTGGGGGCAGAGGCCAACATATATTTTCTATGATTTTGCCAGGGACATATATTTCCTTGTAGTCATGTGTTGATGTGGGTCCCTTGGATTCTCTGGGGTTGTTTTCATTCATGCCCCTTGCCTTCTCAGCCCATCAAACACATCACTGGGCCTAGTCCGTGGTAGGCCCTCCTGCTTCCCCTCTGACAGACTCTGCTCAGAGTCAGCTGTCCTGCTGTGGCAGGTGTTCTGCAGAAGTGCCCACTGTGCTGTCCTCCTCCTTTGGTCCATCACTTGTAAATATGGCAGTACCATTGCTTTGGGGATGTTTTCTTGCAAGTATCCTATGCTTTGATCATGTTTCAGTTCAAAACATGTCCAAAGAACATTGTTTTGGACAATGAAGGTTTTGATAACGTATAAGCATCTTGTTGGTGTGCATTTGGTTTTTTTGACGATATTTAGAGGAAGGAAACTAAAACTTGTTGGAAACCCTCTGGGTGTCAGGCATGGTTGTAAGCATTTTAATGTCTTTTAATCCTCATTTATTCTTTATAACAACACTCTTAGGAATGGGTTATTATTGAGGAGTATAAGTAATTATTCAAAGAGGAGAAGGTAAGAAAAAGGAGACATCTGGTCTCAGATTTCTAATAGGGGTATTAACACTTTCTTTAACAGGTTTCCCTTAATTACTCTCATGGACAGGTTTTCAGCCTCTGCAGGATATTTATAATTTCTGAAATGTGGGACCATCCCTAGAGGATTTGGAAATGGGTATGGAACTTGAGAGCATATCATTTAGGACTTGTTTGGATGCAAGCAACAGAATACTCAACCAATTCTGGCATAAGCAAAAAAGGAGGGGATTTATTGGCTTCTACAACTAAAAAGTGCAGGGTAGATAGGTATAGTTTGATCCAGGAACTAATACCAGGTCCAAATCTCTATTTCTTGGCACTAGTTTTCCCTATACTGGCTTCATTTTCAGACTTTATGTGGTGGCAAGAAGGCACTGACAGCATCAGCCTTTTGTCCTTCCGGACATAAGTTCAATAGACAAGATCATATGTTTTCTTCTTAGCAATCCCACAAAGTTTTATTGCATTGGCTGTGTTTAGGTTAAAATCTATCCCTTAAGCAGTCACTATGGGCTGGGGCCTGTGATGCTGCAATTGGTCAGGTCTGCGGTAATGACCATCTCTGGAATTTGCCTGTGGACTTCATGAGAGTGAGGGTGGGGGTGGTTCCAAAGGAAAATCAGGGTGCAGTTGCCAGAAGAAAGTTAAATGTCGGCTGCATAGTGAAAACAACTGATACCCAGTACAAACAGTATTTTAAAATCATCCCCCCTTTTCATTCATCAGAATAGTTTACAGTATGAACATGTTTTCATGTTATAAAAGCTTAACTCATAGGTTTACTGTGAGGATAAAGAAAAGTGTTCTTTAGAAGATAGACACTTACCCAATAATTATTATGAAACATGAAAACTTTCCATTTTTCCTTAGCTGTCAGAAAGCCAAAAGCTATCTTAGTGTTCATTACAGAGATGTCGCTTCCAAAATTCTTAATACAGTTATTCATCTTGTAACCTTTTATCATTTAACAATATATTGTGAATATTTTTAGTTATTACTATACATGACTTTTAATGACTGCTTAGTATTCCTCCAATGGATGTACCACAATTTACTTACACATTGTTCTAATATAATATAGCAAGGGGCATCTTTGTGTAGAGATGCAGTTAATTCCGTAGGATAAATTTTAGAAGTGGGTTTGTCCCTGGAAAGGTGGTACCACCATATTCATTTTTTTCATAGAAAGTAGAGAAGTAAAAGAAACATCAGTAGTATATTGCTACTTTGCACAAGAACACTAAGCTACCGTTGTATACATTTAGTAGTTTCCTGGGAAAGGTCAGTTGGTTGACAGTTGAGCTGTCCTTGAAAAGTCATTTGGCAGTTCTATTTCCCATCTGCTTTCTCATCTACTGGGCAAAGGGCATATTTTTTCCAGATGACGATCGCTGTCCTATTTTGGGGTGATATCAGGCCATTAATGCCAAATGCCCAGTGCTTAGAGGAAGCACCCTATCAAAGCTGGGAAAATACTCAGGATACAAGTCAGAGCAGACTTCCTGAAGGAGGCAGAGCTTGAGGCAGGAACTAGGTTTGGGTAACATCAAGTAGGCAGAGGATGAGTGGATTGTATAGTTTGTAGGAGCAGAGACCATTTGGGGCACCTTGCCAAAAACCAGTGCATTATAAAACCATTGGTACACAAAAAGCACAAAACCAGTTAAATTGAAAACCTATCCCCTCCCAACGTTCATAATTCTATTTCCCAATATATTAACTGAGAGACGTTTACCCTATTAAGAGGCCTCTATTCGGGGTCTTGCTAATATCAGGGACATACCTTCTCTGGGCTAGCCTGACCTATATTCTTTTTATTAAGGAATTAAATGGATATTTTAGGACACCAAGAGCTAAGATGACTCAAAGGAATATTCTTTGTTTACTTTTATTCTCTATGAAAGGCACTGCCATGCAATATTCAGATCTTGCAGCGCTTTACCAAAGGTGAGGTTGTTTTGGAAGGTTAAATAGTCTAGCACCCCCTAGCGGGAATGGCCCACTTTGTGTTAGTGAGTGAAGACAGAAATCATTTGCCTACAGCTCTTGGCCAAGTCCCTGTGAGCACTATCAAGCTCCTTTGGTTACCTCCCCTGGGAAGATATTAGAATGTTCCTCTGCTTGAGGTGGGCAGTCCCAGTGGACAGATTTTCTCTATCCTTAACAAGAATACTTAAAGTGCAAGTGAATGTAATTTTTGGACCTAGAGAAATTATTACAGAAATCTTATACCCACCTCATGTTCCATTTGTTGCAAGAAGTATAATCTTCTGGAAGGGCACACACAGACTTGATGTGACATAAGCACAGGGTCAGTCACAATGGCTTAATCCCACTAGTTTCTCATGAGGAAGAAGAAGATATCACTAACTGAATGGGGAGTGTTAGGGAGTATTTGGGCCCATTAAACAGAAGTTGTCCAGGGCCTTCCAGCCCTTTTATATTAGGTTAAGGCAGTAACTGAAAAACACCAAATGCTTTCACTTGCTTTGGAACGGCTCCAGGAATATGCTACTAGTGAGTCACTCATGGGTGTAGCCAGAAAGCAATTCCAGACAGGTGGTAAGGAGAGGTTTTGAATTACTCCCCTGTTTGAAGTTCCCCTGAGATAAATATCTAGCATGGGATCAACAGCAGTGGCACTTGGCCTTGTGCTCTGGACTTTCGCAAGATCCGGATCTCAAGAGCCAACTTGGTCCAACTCTGAGGCTCCCAGTAAAGATGACACCTGGAGGTAAACGCGAACAGCCTTCAAAATACATCCTCGTTTGTCTTCAAAGTCCTCATTCTGAGGGCAGGACACCTGTGCTGTTTATTCCTGCCCCAGTATCTGAACCACAGTAGTTATCAACATCTGCTGGATGAACAGATGGATGAATGAGGTAGGCTAGGACCAGGTCCAGCTGCCTCCAGTCCCGCCTGCGGGGTCTTCCTTCATGCACGGGCACGCCGTGCTGTACCTCAGCAATGGAAGATGATATCTAGAGGCTGCTGGAGAGCAGAGGCTACGGGCTTGGGAGTTGGAGTCAGAAACATCCAGGCACTAATCCTAGCTCTGTCACTTGTTAGTTGTGTGACCTCAGATCAGTTACTTGATCTTTGAGCTTCTGTATCCTTACATATAAAATGGATATAATAGAATATTTCTTATTTGACTATCAGAAGAATAAAATAAGATAATGCCTATGAAATGTTTAGCTAAGTCCCTGGCGCACAGTAAGGCTCAACAAATGGGCCCATCTGGGATTCTGTGCATTTGTAGATGCAATGCTATACACACAGAGAGGTGGCTCGGGAGGAACAGCACTCACCACCATTTCTAGAGTAGGCAGCATCATGGATTCTGGACCCTGTGGTGTCAGGATCATTGTGTCAGGTGTGTGGGCCATGAATCATGAGGAAAAGTTCTGAGGTCACATGTGTAGGAATGAGGTCAGGGTAAGGCGCGTGATTAAGTCACATGGAGCCAGAAGCAGATCTGCTTGATCCTCAGGATAAGAGTTACTGTTGATTTCATAGAAGACAAGGGACGGAAGGGCACTTCAGCTGGGACTAGTCTAGGTCTCAAATTTGAATGGGCTTCCTATCAACCAGGGCATGCCTCTGCTCAGCAGGGATGACCCTCCCTGCCAAGTGTTTTTATGGAGCCATCATGACTGCTAAATTTGATTCCAGCAAGATGCACCACTGGGCAAATATTATTGTGAGTTCTACGTGCCAGAAACTTCTACGGGTTGTCATCCGAGAAAGCCCCAGAACATTGAGACAGGAGCCAAGCCTCGCCCTGTAAGCCACATGGGTGATGATTCAGTGAGTGAAACGTTAATTGCTCAGAAATGACTGATGGTGCTGTGGGTGGGTTACTAAATTACACCTTTGTTGATCAGTCATTCACTCAACAAAAATGTGTTTCCCTTCTTTGCTTTCCTCTTAGGTCAGCGGTTCTCAACCTGTGGGTCGCGACCCCTTTGGGGGTCGAATGACCCTTTCACAGGGGTCGCCTAAGACCATCCTGCATATCAGATATTTACATTATGATTCATAACAGTAGCAAAATTACAGTTATGAAGTAGCAACGAAAATAATTTTATGGTTGGGTCACAACATGAGGAACTATATTTAAAGGGCCAGAAGGTTGAGAACCACTGTCTTAGGTGAAGCTGTATCAGTGAGAGAACACATATTTGGGCCCACAATGTGCCAGGAGCATGGCATGCTTCTGTGCAGGTGTTTTCATCCTGTTTGCTTCCATAGGCAAGTGTCTCTGCATGTGAATCCCAGGAGGTCTGGTGACTCTTTAATACTCCCCAGAGCTACCCTTGGAAGCAGCGAGGTTACCGGAGTTCCGGCACAGAGGCTGGATGCAAATGCTGAGGAGGAACACTTGAGAGAAGATACGCATCGTAGCTGGTGCTCAGCGTTTTCACGCATTAACTATTCTCACTGTCAGAAAATGGAATATTTAGATATTAGTCCCTGGAGGAGGCCCGAGGTTTTAGCAACAGAATTCTGTTACATTGAAAAGCTACTGAACAAGTCACCCTCCTTAGTCTATAGCTATGGCCACTCAGTGGAGCTCACAGGAATAAACACACTTTGAGATCAAATCCCAGTGCCCCTGGGGTATGGGGTACAAGTCTCCCAAGGCTGCTCTTTCTCCAAGGAGTCAGCAGGATGTGGTGAATGCTGAGCTCTGAACTGGAGGTGGGGATATTGGGGTTCCAAGTTCTGGCTCTGGCCCTTACCTGCCAGGTGACTTGACTCTGTGTGAGCTGCTGCTTCTTTGTCTGTAGAATAAGGAGGTGATCCCTAGAGTTATTCGTAGTTCCAACGTTCTAGGAGGCTGACGGGCCATTCAGAAATCTGGGAACAACCTCATGACTGTTGGAACCGGGGTATCCTTGGTAACTCTGAGCAGGGGTCATAGACATTGGGTGCGAGATAGTGATATCTCAGGGCTACGGAACTCCATCAGGCGCAAAGTCCCTAGAGCTCCTTATTGGTCACTAGTTTATAATGTAAATTTTTTGATAGATAATTTCATCATGTTTGGGGATAATGACTTATATTAAATGAATGCTTTCTGAAATCTGCAGGCATACCCCAAAGGTATTGCGGGTTTGGTGCCAGACCACTGCAATAAGTGAATATCGAAATAGTCACACGGACCTTTTGCTTTCCCAGTGCATATAAAAGTGATGTTTACACTGTATTGTAGTCTATTACGTGTAGTCAATAGCATTTAATCTAAAAAATAATGCACATGCCTTAATTAAAAAATACTTTATTGCTAAAAAATGCTAACCATCACCTGAACCTTCAGAGAGTCATGACCTTTTTGCTGGTGGAGTGTCTTACATTCAATTTGTTAAAAACTCAATATCTGCAAAGTGCAATAGAGTGAAGCACAGTGCCATGAGGTATGCCTGTATTTGCAAACTCCAGTCTGCTGTTATTTTTTATTAGTAGTAAAAAAATAAAAGCATCAACTATATACTAGTAGTCAATGCTTATGATGGACTAAGCACTTTTTATACTGTGCTAAGCATTACCTCATTAGACCTTCCCAATAACTTTATTATTGTCCCCATTTTACAGATGAGAAAACTAAGGCACAGAGATGTTCAGAGGCTTTTCCAAGGTCACATCATTAGTAAATGGTTGCACTACAATTTATTCTGGCTCACTCTGACTTCTGAGTCTATCCTCTTCTCTTATGGCTAGAAATTCTAGTGTTTTGTATCCCATATGACCAGCATTATTATAATCAACACATATTTGCTGTCAGTTGTGGGCAGAAGGCAGAGGAGGAGAAATTGAATATAGTCCTTACCTTTAAGATCTTCAAATATATGTAGGAGAGAGAGTATGTCTGGAAGTGATAAACAGCAAAAAGCAGTGAATGGTATTGATAGAAGTGGAGGGGCTCAGAGCAGGAAAAATCCCCAAGGATTCTGAAAAAGCTTGGGACTTCATTGGGATCCTTAAGAATGAAGGCTGGAGAAAATCTCAAGGAGAACCGAGGGAAGAGGAAAGATATTGGAGGCAGAGAGAAGGGTAGGAGCAAAACTTGGAGATGGGGTATACTTGGTATGTTCTAGATGGGGTATACTTGGTATGTTCAAAGAACATTGGGTAGGTGTGGCTGCTTGACACTAGCAGAGGGTTTGGAGAGCAAGAGATTCATTTGGGAAGGAGGCTTGGGCCTTGGCCATCAGGTAAGGGTTCAGTCTCTTCTGTGAAGGCAGTTCCCTTAAGCAGCTACACATATTCTGGGTGTGTCTTTGTAAAGCAAGAGTGAATGACTTTTATAGATATACTAGAAGCCCAGTGCACAAAATTAGTGCACAGTGTGTGTGTGTGTGTGTGTGTGTGTGGGGGGGGGGATCCCTCAGCCCATCCTGCACCCTCTCACAATCTGGGACCGCTGGCTCCTAACCGCTCGCCTGCCTGCCTGATTGTCCCTAACCACTCTGCTTGCCTGCCTCATCACCCCTAACCACTTGCCTGCCTGCCTGATCACCCCTAACAGCCTCTGCCTCGGCCCCCTGCCACCGTGGCTTCATCTGGAAGGACGTCCAGAATGACATCCGGAAGGTCTTTAGGCTGTCCGGTCTAATTAGCATATTATGCTTTTATTATTATAGATTAAATGTTTTTCCAAGATAAAATATGAAAAAAACAGCCCTTAGAGAACATTTGTAAATCCTAGTAAGGACTCTCACCTTCTCCTGGCCACACCCATGGAACACGCTAATGGAGCTGCCTTCCATGCTGCCCGTGGTGAGTGCTCATGCATTTACTGACAAGAATTGGGAGGAAACAAAGTGACTAAAAGAGCTGTGTTAGGATGGTGGCATGATGGGGGCTTTGTTTCCTCTTTAGAGTTGACTTTAATATTACTCTTAAATGCTAATTGACATTTTTAAAAAAAGAATAGTTTATTGGTTTTTAGAGAGAGGAAGGGAGAAGAGAGAAATATCAATGTGAGAGTGTAACATTGATGGGCTGCCTCCTGTACGCCCCATACCAGGGATTGAGCCCACAACCCAGGCATGTGCCCTGACAGGGAATTGAACCAGCAACCTCATGGTGCACTGGCTGATGCCCAACCAAATGGCCCGGGCCTAATTGATACTTTTTTATGGGACTCCCCAACTCCCATACTCAATCATGTTGAGATTCTAAGGGAATTTCTGAATTAAATATTAACAAGTTATTTGTAATTTTTAGTGAGCAGAAATTATCTCAGATTTTAAAAACTTCATTGGAGAACAGATTTACAACAAGTCAGAGGAGACTGCACACACTGTTTCTTGGCCTGGATTGCCTCTGTGCTCTTTGTGCTCCTATTCATCCTTCAAAGGCCAACCAGGCTTTGCTTTCTCCTCCAAACCGTCTCAGTCCACCTTGTCCGCTTGCGTCCCACCCACCCTTCAACAGAGCTTACTTGCTGGTAACTCTGTTTACCCGTAGCACCTATGCCAGTAGGAAGAAGTAATTTGGAGTCAATTAGGCATTTTAGAAATCTTAGGTCCACTACTTGTTAACTGTGCAATGATTATTTAATTGAGCCTCAAGTTTTTCATCTGTAAGATGGGGGTAATGATACCTTTTAAGCAGATAGGATGGAAATAAAATAACATGTAAAATGCTTAGACTAGTTTGTGGCATTTAATATGTGCTCAAGAGATGGTTCCTTTATAATCATCCATTTCTGTGATGGTGTCTATCACACTGTGTTTGCCGCTTACTTGTTTTTCTCTCTCGCGAGCCCCTAGAGGACAGGGACAACATTGTACTTATTTCCGGTTCCCAGCACCTGGGACACGCATCAGGCTGTCAGTTAAGTGTTTATTGAAGAAAGGAACCTAGTGAACTGTTAGAAGGATTCAGGGTACGGGCTCTAAAATCTCCACTGCTCCCCCACAGCTGGTTCTTTATGCTCACTTGCTAAGCCCCCTCTGGCCCCACCATCACCCCTAAGCCCGTCAGGAATCTCACTGTGGGCTTCTGCCCACGAACAAAGGCTTCTGCCAGCAGCTCCTTGCTGGCGGAGAGGCAGGAGGGCAGGGACAGTAACGAATTCCCTGCAGATCTGGGCCTTCTCAGAACACTCGCTCGCTGCTTCCCAGGCCCCACCAAGACCAGAGGGCAACACCCCTGGGCCTCAGCGAGTCAGTTAGGCCCCAAGGCCCCCAGGGAGGACCTGTGGCACTGGAGCCAACCAGGGTCCTGCCCCGCAGCTAAGAGATGCAGGGGCTGGGGCCTAGGAACTGTTCTGGAGCCTCGCCTCTGTCAGCGCAGTGCCTGCAGGATGGATGTGGAGGCCCCTCCGCCCCTCACTTGGGTGGCTTCCAGATGTGAGGGGGGGCCCTCTGGCTCCCGCTCCAGGGTTTCTGGTTTGTCTGAGGCAGCAGAGGGGAGGGTGGGGGCCGGGCCCCAGGCCAGATTGGCAAGGAGCTGGGAGCAGAGCTGTGGGGGCTCCTGGGGGAGAGCAGTCCCCGCCAGGGCCAGGCTCAGCCCCCAGAGGGAGGTGGGGCAGGGTAGTCCGAGGTGAGAAGGCGGGAATGGGGACTCAGAGGAGAAAGGGGCCGGGGATGCAGTGAAAGGGCCCAGGGCCCCCAGGCCTGGAGGCTCTGACCAGAGAGCAGGCAGCCCGCAGCTAACTGACCTCCTTTGGGGACTGTGGGAGAAGCCGGGAGAAATAGTGCTGAATTTGGAGAGAGGCAGGGAGCTGAAGGGGAGGGAGGAGAGGGAGGGAAGGGGGAAGAGGATAGAAAGAGAAAGGGAAGGGGAGAGAGAGAGGAAGAGAGCAGCACAGAGAAAGGGCAGCACAGACACAGATCAACAGAAAGAGGGAGGCAGAGAGACACACAGTCACCCGCAGACCCCCACACAGACAGCAACAGAGAGAGAGAAGCAGAGAGAGAGACAGAGAGAGACACACACAGAGATCAGGAGGGAGGGAGAAAGAAAAGGGGAGAGAAAGAGAGAGAGAGAGAGAGAGAGAGAGAAGGAAGAAGATGGGGAGAAGGGGAGAAAGACAAAGGGGGGGGGAAGAGGCAGAGAGAAAGAGAGAGGAAGGAAAACCTAGAGGGAAATGAGAAGGAGACGAAGGAGGGGGGGAAGGCGTGGAGGAAAGGTAGAGAGAAGGCAGGGCTGGGAGCACCAATGGAGGCAGGATAGACACTGAGCCAGAGGGAAGTGGGGAGCAGCTGTGAGGGAGAGACTTGGCCAGGAGCCCCCAGAAGGAGGAGACTTTGAGGAGGCAAATCTGGCAGCTGAGAGAGGTCTCTCTCTATATCACCAAGTAAAAAGGCTCAACAAACTGGGAAAGCACATTCCTTGCTGCTCCTGCCAGTTAACGACTGACCACGGGAAGGGGAGGTGGCTGTGCCCAGGGCCTCTGCATATTCCCTGGAGGTCCCAGCTGCCCTCCTCCCCTTGGGCCCCCCAGGAGAGGAGATGGCAGGGGGCAGGACAGGAAAGACAGCAGAGGGCAGATTTGTTGCCTGGGCACTGGCTGAGGGTCACAGATGGAAGGAGGTGGTGTTTGTTTATTCCTTTATTTATGTGACAGGTATTTACTAAGCAATGACAATGTGCAGGACCCTGGCCCAGGCTCCAGGGCCACATAAACATAACTTCAGCTTCTGGATCTAGACAAAACACACAGCCCAGCAGCTTTTCAATGGCCTGGTTACTTAACTGCTCTATGCCTCAGTTTCCTTATCTGTAACGTGGGGTTGACTAGGAGATTGACTCTGTAGGGTTGTTCTGAGGATTAAATGAAATAATCCATACAGTACTAAGCTGGCACCCGAGACAAAGCAGTACCCTGACAGGGCTCACCCCTCAATGTTGGGCTGAGTGAAGGAGAAGCAGGCATTTGCCAAGTGGGAGCAGAATAGGAGGGAGCTCCCAGGCAAAGGCCCCAGAGGCCAGGAGAGGGAGGGGTGACTAGGAGGACTGTGGTTAGTCAGAGTGATGGGTATGTGAATTACCTGCAGCAGCATCACCTGGGGAAGGGACTTGCTAAACATGTATTCATGGGTACCTCCTCAGACCAACTAGATCTGGGTCTCAGGGCAGGGCCCAGGAATCTGTATTTCAGCTGTTCTGATGCACCCTCTCCCCTCACCTCCCTCTAGCCCAGGGCCCTGAGCTTCCTAGATCAGGCCTTAACGTGTTCCACATACCAGTAATAAACAGCTTTCTAATGGATCCAGCCTGCTTTAGTGTCACTCCCTGTAGTCTGATCCTCCTTCAGTGGACATCTCAACTCCTCTGTGAACCTTCTCTGGGGGTTCAGGCAGCATTAATGGCTCACTTCTCCATCCCTACTGCACCTTGAACATCCCTGTATTCTAGCACTTACGAAACTATCAGCGTTGTTGATATATGTGTCTGTCTCTCCCTATGCCTGTCTCCCCCAAAAAGATGAGCCCTTGAGGACAGAAGCAGGGCCTAATTTATCCGTTAGCCTCTGGTCTGGCACACAGGGGGTCTCAGGAAGACTAGTTCACCAGATGGCCACCCGGCTCCCCGGAAGATGCCAGGGAGAGAGAACCCCTTGCATGCTCTTCTGGGGTGGGGGGTGTCTCTGGGTTTCCCCCTCTGTTTTCTTTTGTTCACTGGGGCTTACTTGGTAGCATGATTTCCTGTAGAAAAAACTTTCTGAGCAGAGTACATAGTGATCTCAGGCAGATATAGGTCAAGTTTTCCTCGGATGAATCTTGAGTACCTTGTGGAGTAATTTGTTCTGGAGAGAATCCTAAGCTTGTTCCACGTTTCTGAGCACATTGTGTTTTGGATGAAGGCGGTGGTGGGTCATCTCTTTCCTTCTTTGCAGGTGAGGAAGCTGGGGCTTGCAGCACCTGGGAGGAGCTGGGGCCAGGGACATATAGCTCGGTCGTGCGTGCGGTAGTAACGCTGAGGAGCGGGGACAGGGCAATCTGGCCTGGAATCCCATTTGCCGGATCCAAGGTCCTAGCCTCTAGGCCAGTGGTTCTCAACCTTCTGGCCCTTTAAATACAGTTCCTCATGTTGTGACCCAACCATAAAATTATTTTCGTTGCTACTTCATAACTGTAATGTTGCTACTGTTATGAATCGTAATGTAAATATCTGATATGCAGGATGGTCTTAGGCGACCCCTGTGAAAGGGTCGTTCGACCGCCAAAGGGGTCGAGACCCACAGGTTGAGAACCGCTGCTCTAGGCGGTCTCATTTTATGTTTTCTCCATCTGTGAGTCAACTCACAGTTTTTCCGTTTGAGGGATCCCATCCAAGAGAGGTCTTCAGCTGGCATCAGTTGTGATGGTTCCAGAGGGGATGCATTTAAAAATGATAAGGGTGCTGATATTCAGGCTATGGCCAGGCCCTTGTGAAGGGACTCCTTACACATTGCTATTTAATTCTCATCACAGTCCTCTATGGTAGGTAATATTCGTCCCTCTCCCCATTTGACCGATGAGGAAACTGAGATACGGAAGGGTTAAAAACCATGCCTAAGATCACGCAGCTAGTCAGCAGCAGAGCTGGGTTTTGAACCCCTGCCTGTGTCTCCCCAGAGAGGGAGCTCTTAAACCACATGCCTCCCAAACAATTCGATGCCTTTTCATTCCGTTTCATTGCACTAACATTTATGGAGGGTCTGCTGTTGACAATCATTGAAGAGAATGATTGCGAAAACCTGGAATGAACATGGAAAAGGCCGATGATCAGATTCCCATGGCAAAGAGCGGGAGTGGGTGCCGTGGTGGTAACTGTCAGAAAATATTTAAGAGTAGAAACAAATGAAAAGAATTCTGTTAGCATAATTGTGAGTTCCAACTTTTAGTTCTATTTTTATTCTCAAAAAACAACAGGAGCCTCCGGCTTGATCGTCATACCAGGTATGGCCACACGGTGTCCCTCCAGCTCAGGCTAACCCTTCGAGACACCGACTAACACCGGCGTGTGCCAGGCTGAGTGGCAAGGGCCACCTGATGCTGAGCGGGTCCTACGCTGCCTCACAGTCCAGCTTCTCGCTGCAGGCCCTGGAAGCGTTCTGTGGCCTGTGGGGGCAGAGGGGACAGAATGTTTCCTAGGCCAGAGGATGGTGATTTGTTTGCTTCCAAGGGTCTCAGAGGACAGTTCTGACATTGATGTTTCAGGGAACTGGAAGGTTTTAGATTTGCCGAGAAGGAGGGCCGGTTCCCAGGGAGTGGAATAACTTGAGGAAGGACAGGGAGGAGGCTAGAGTGGAGGCTGAGAAACCGGAGGGGCCAGGATTTTTGTAGGAGGGACTAAGGGTCAGCAATGTGGTTGGAAGGAGGGGCTGGAGATTTGTTCTGAAGTTGTGTTTGCACAACAGGCACACTATGTCACACATCAGTAGGAAAAAACTCTCAAGAGGCCCCCAGTATTTTACTTTAGTTTTCTTGCCAGTCTGGCTCTACACAGTGACTTTTAACCTACATCCTGGGCAATTGCTATTTTTGGTTTGATGGCATTTATCCCTTGGATTTTCTGTGGGGCCAGTGGTTCTCAAACTGGTGTGCATCAGGGTCACCCGGAGGGCTTGGGAAAGCCGAGTTTCTGATTCGGGAGGTCTGGGGCGGGGCCTGGGAATGTGCATTTCTAGGAAGTCCTCAGATGATGCTGATGCCGCTGGTCTGGAGACTGCACTTTGAGAACCACCCCTGTAAAGGAATTACTTTCCTCACAAGGTCTGCCATTGCACCCTCCGGTTGAAAAGCTAACGCCCAGACTTCAGATGGTTCACTGGTGCTTGGGTATAGCCAGGGGGTGGGCTATGATCTCAGCTCAGCCAACAGGGCTGCTTTTTTCAGCGTTGGAGCAGTTGCAGGGCTAAGTTGCATTGGTGGGAGGTTGTGGGGGCAACAGCAGCCTCCTGCTGATAGGGCTGTCAGTCTGTGTGTTGCCTGGATTTCCGGTGGCTGGGCCATGTGGAGTCCTACCTGGGATAAGAGGCCTCCTGTTTTCTGATTTTCTTGTTTTTAGACGTGAAGTAGTGCCTTTGGGGGTCCAAGTGCCACAGGCTGCAGGGAGTTGTAACTGTTAAATGAGGAATTTTAAGACTGACATATTCCCTTGGCCCACCAGTGGATGACTCTGGGTTCTGTCCTGCAGACAATACTCATTTCACCCATAGGCCCTCCTCATTTTTACATACAGGCCAGGGAATATGTGTATATTTAGTCATATTGTGTGGGGGACACTATGGTAACCGCTTATACCACTTACATGCATCGTCTCACTTATTCCTCACAACGATCCTGGGAATCAGGTACTAGAATTTTCCCATTTTTACAGGTGAAGATATAGCGACTTATTTTGGTTACATAATGTGACCAGCATTTCAAAGCTGATAACGACAGGCAGGATTCAGGTTCAGTCATCTGAGTTCAGATCTTGTTCTCTGACTACCCTGTCTTTTGCCAACAGATGGGGTGTGGTGAAGATGGGTTGGATTTTGGGGGAGCAAGAGTGCCCTCTCTTGAGGACTGGGAGGAACAGGTCCACCCTGCACAGTGCAGTGTCTACCCTCCAGCCCTGTCCGGACTCAGCCTACCCAACCCAGAGGCAAGGAGACCTCTGGGGACTTTGGCCCACCAGTGGCTGGGTCTGGAATTGCTACTCAGGGCCCTGAGATTTCACATGCCTGGGGAAACACTGAGACTCCAGAGCCCACCAAGTCAAAGGATCTCCTTCTCCCATCCCCCCACATGGTTTGTCCTTTATCACTGAACTAGAGGCCCGATGCACGAAAATTCGTGCAAGAGTAGGCCTTCCTTCCCCCGGCTGCCAGCACCGGCCGCCCACAGGCACCCAGGACCAGGGCTGGCTTCCTTTGGGCTGCCCTCAAGCACCCAGGACCCAGCTGGCTTCCCTCTGGCCCTGGCTTCGTCAGGAAGGACGTCCAGAATGACATCCGGAAGACATCAGGTCTAATTAGCATATCACCCTTTTATTATTATAGGTTATTCCTCCTTTCCCTCCTCCCCTCCCCTGCATTCAATCATCATTGCCCCCATCAGATTCTTTCCTGGGTGTGGATGTTCCAGGCTGGGCTGGGAGCCCTGCTGAGGCTTGAACCAGCCACATGATTGGGTCCTGATTCTCTGCCTAAGTTCTCCTTAGAGAGTTTGGTCCTATTCTCTGGATCCCCAGCCCTTAGCAGGGCCTTACTGAATGGGCTCCTTGCTGATTGCTGAATTTCACATGGCTGCCCCAAAGGACCCTGTGGCCTTTGGATATGGTTCCGGATGGCCCTGCTGCCCCTTGCAGGCCTCTGTAGCTGTGTGTTGTTCCATCTCTGTCCTGGTGGGCCACAGATTCTTTTCCTTCCTTCCGTAGGGGAAGCTGTTTAGCTTTTGTGCAGCCAAACCAAAGCCAAGAGAACACTGGCTGCTGAGTGATTCTGCAGAGTGAACGGTTCCAACTCTCCTGTAATACAGACATTTGGCCCTGCCTTTTGCTCTCACCCTGCACGATTTCTAGTGCGTGAGTAAAGGGATGTCTGCGCAGGTGTCCAGAGATTCTCTATGAATACAAAGCACTAGCTCCCGGGCAGAGAAGATCAGTAGCTTCTTTATTATCTCAATTCAGAATCTGCACATTAAACACACTGTCCCCAGGGGGTGCTTTCATACTCCAATGAGCCTCCCTGCAGGTCGCAGAGGACACCCATTAAATAGCCATATGCTAATTAACCGGGAATTTGGATGTGGAGCTGATTTGGGCCAGATGTGCCCACTTTATAGTCACTGTCAGACAGAAGTCTCTTTAGACTTTACAGACAAGGAAACCAAGGCCCAGAGAGGAGAGTGAGGCCAGGTTTGCATTCCCAGGGCCTGGCTGCAGCTTTGGTGCGATACGACTCCCTGGCTCAGGAAGCCATGGAGCAGGGCGAGCGTTCATACATAGTCAGGCCGGCTCAACAGAGAAATGTCCGACCCTGCAGCCATGTGAGCCAGTGCGTATATTCTCGCAGGACCAGCAGACAGGATGTCTCTTTGCTTTGCCTTCAAATCCATCGAGGGAGACTAGACTGGGAAATACATGCTTATCTTTTAAGGTAAAGAGCTGCAGTTGCTCATTAATTATTCCTCAAGCACGAGACTAGACTGGGAAATACATGCTTATCTTCTAAGCATGTATTTAAAGAGCTGCAGTTGCTCATTAATTATTCCTCAAGCAGTGGTGGAGAAAATAATGAGAGGGGTCTGCTGGGGATTGAATTGTGTTTCCCTCCAATCCTCCCATGCCCGCCCCCAAGATATGTTGAAGTTCCCCGGTACCAGTGAATGGGACCCTATTTGGAAACAGGGTCTTTGCAGACACAATCAGGTTAAGGTGAGATCATTAGGGTGGCCTCCAATCTGATATGACTGGTGTCCTTATAAGAAAAGGACAATACCATGTGAAGACAGACACACAGTGCGAACGCCACACGATGACCCAGGCGGAGACTGGAGTAATGCAATTGTGAGCCAAACAATGCCATCACTGGTGAGGAGCTGGCCATTTTTGTATGGTTTCGGATGTTGCTGTCTTTCCTCTTAATCTCTTGCCATCTTGTTTTTCTGCTCAAATAATTGTTGAGCTGGGCTGGGAGAAATTCTGTTCCCCAAATAATATTTATTATTTTCTGTTATGCTCTAAAAGGAATGACCTTATTCTCATTTTGTAAAATGACACAGCCAACACGTCAACCTCCATTTTACTCTTTCTTCTTTGTTAGGCTCAGGGCTATTTTCTCCATGAAGCCTTTGCTGATTCTCTTCTCCCTTCCTCAGTCAGAGCCAATATCCCCATCGCTTATTCATAACTCTGTGGTTTGCATACATTATATTGTACGAAAATGTTCTGTTTCTGCATCTTTCTCTCCAAGAGCCTCTGGAGGTAGGCACTGGGTCTGGTTTATTTAGATATCCCCAGTTCCTAATGTAAAGTAGATGCTCAGTAAACACTTGATGAACTAAGGTCTAACAGCCCATAGCTCTATGAGTTTGTATAATATCTGTTGTAGATTTATAGAGATTTCTCAATACTTAGAACCTAGGGAGAGAAGACCAGTATTTTTCTGGAGCTTTTGGTCTTGCTCAAAGGGTTTGTAGATAATTTTAAGCACATAAGGAGGAAGATACTTTGCATTTTTCATTAATAATTAGGATGGAGTGTGCATGTATGTCCCATCTCATACATTAGCTAAAAAATGTTGGTTCTTTAGTATAACAAGGAAAATTAGAAACTAGTTTAGCTGTCATAGGTCTGAATAGGTGTGTCCTTCTTTTTCCACTTAAGTTCTGATTGCAGTCATTACCCACTGGCGGCTTCCTACCTCTGCCAGGCCCACACTCAGGGGACCATTCTGAGTGTGCTCCCTGTCACGCAGGTCCGACCTGAGCTCCAGCAAAATGACCTGACAACACTCAAACTGTGTATGGAGCAGCCAGGGGACATACCAGCCAGGCATTTGCAGCACCAGGAGCTGCTGGCTGCTGCTGAGGTGGATGGCCTTGGTTTAGGACAGGGGAATTTCCCATCCTGCTCTTGGAGGCTTCTGGCCCTGAGCGATGCTGGTCCCAGAGATACTCTCTGGGTTCTCTTTCCCTCCCTTGCTCCTTCAGCAATTAAACTGCAGTGCTGATCATCTGTGGAAGATGATCCTGGCTTTCTTCCCTCTCTGGCTCCTTCTCTTGCTCCCTGAGCCCAGCCGGGCACTGCTAGGAGGTGCAGGGGTGATTCTGTTCCGGGAGTCAAGCCAGTATGGCCCCCCTGTCAGCCCGGTACCTTCTGCCTGGGCTCCGGATCAGCTCACCAGCACCTACCCCTTGCCTGTATGAAGTTCA
Source organism: Myotis brandtii (assembly GCF_000412655.1). NCBI lineage: Eukaryota > Metazoa > Chordata > Mammalia > Chiroptera > Vespertilionidae > Myotis > Myotis brandtii. The sequence goes on from NW_005366171.1 coordinate 3,193,175, forward strand.
GAATGCTTCCCCTGGTCTAGTCTGAACTGTGGCTTTTGGTTCAGGCCTCCCTTTCAACAGCCCCCTCCCCTGCTTCACTAATAGGCATCAACCGCCCACTGCGATCACCAATCTTAGGTCTCAGCTGTGGGACTTGATTCATCCTCTCTGAACACATGCTTACCCATGGGGGGGCAGGCGCCATTGCAGTAGTTGAAGAGCCATTTCACATATGCTCACAAAGCACCCTCCAGTTCCACATAGGCAATGCGCTCCATAAAACCGTTGTTCAGCCAATGCACCAGGTACCAGAACAAAAGGACTTAGAATTAACCATGATTGGACCATCCAGTTCTTTGATTAAAAAGTGCAGAGAAGCAGGTTGTCTGGGCAATCAGGGTGGCTCTAAAATGAGCAATGTTTTGGTTCAAATAAACCGCTCAATAAGAAATGAGCATCGTCTGTGCAGAGGGAAGCCATAAAGAGGGAGAGTTACCCGCCAGCCACACTATCCTTGCAAGGCCACCTTGGGAGCCTAGTACAAACAGGAGGAGGTGTAGGGGTGGCTGGGTAATAGTTGTTGCCACTTTAAGATTTAATTTTGCAAGAGCCACTGGCTATATCCTCTAGGAATCCCTATGCCATACGGGCACTTGTCACAAGGTGAAATTAGTGCCTAGATATAGTTACTGAATTAGTGTTTTCTTGGATATTTTAACTGAGAGATAACACCTGGGACATGATCCAATGTAGTGTTGCCCAAATTTTGCTGCATGTCAGAATAACAAGGGGAGTTTAAAAACACTGCCACGACCAAGCTGCACCTAGACCAATTAAATCAGAACATTTGGGGAGTGGGACTTACATAGGCATCAGCACTTTTTAAAGCTTCTAGGTGCCTGGCAGGAGGTCATAGGGTTGATTCTGGTCAAGGGCTCATGCCCGGGGTTTCAGGCTCAATCCCCAGAGGGGGGTATGCAGGAGGCATTGATCTATGATTCTCTCTCATCCGGCAGGAGGTCATGGGGTTGATTCTGGTCAAGGGCTCATGCCTGGGTTTCAGGCTCAATCCCCAGAGGCAGGTATGCAGGAGGCATTGATCTATGATTCTCTCTCATCATTGATGTTTCTATCTCTTTCTCTCTCCCTCTTCCTACCTCTCTGAAATCAATAAAAATATATTTAAAAATAAATAAAAGCTTCCAGGTGATTGAAAGCACTGGTCTAGTCACAATTTCTCCTTCAAAATCCTATATTAAAATAATTTAGCTGTTAATAAATGTACACAAAATGATAATTCAACATTAACACTTAAGTATATATACAACTACCTAGTTACCATGTAGAAATTTTCTTGTGCTAGACTTCAGTTGTTATTGATTATTGCTCTCTATAACCCCAGTTTTCTTCATTCTGCTTTAAGGAAAAATCCTGACCTTTCTCTCACTTTTACTCTCCCGCTAAAATGTCCTAGGCCATTTCTGAGAAACTGGCAAAGTGCTGAAAGCTGAGAAGGAAGTTCTGCCTCTGGAGCAGAGGTCAAATGTGAAATTCACACTCAAACTTTAAAGAAAACACTTTGAGTTGAAAGAGCTAGAAAAGGCGATAACAGATATGAAAACTCAAAGACTAAGAAGTGATTCAGCAACTGCTACAAAAAGTATACAGAAAACATTTTACTAATTTAAAAATAATCCTGAAATTTGGGATTAACCATCTTTCAATTATCCTATTCTTTGACGGTTTCACAGAGTTGAAGCAAAAGTGATCAGCTAAAACCAACACTGAATTGTTGGCATTGAAACCAACAATTGAATGAGACTGGTCTGGTCATTCAAGTCCTGCCTCGGATGACTAGACCCACCTCCCCTCTGTGAAGTGAGGCACATCCCAAATTTCCATTGTCTTTCACTTTTTAAAAAGTTAATTTTTATTTTTAAAAAGCATCACAAATATGTAGTTTGAAAAGGCAAAGTACTATACAGATGATAAGGAGAAGCAGCGGTTTGGTGGCCTGCCCCCAGGCCTGATTTCTGCTCCCAAAGACAAAGAGATTTTTGACTCTTTGTCTATGTCAGCGGTTCTCAACCTGTGGGTCGCAACCCCTTTGGGGCTCGAACGACCCTTTCACAGGGGTCGCTAAAGACCATCGGAAAACACATATTGAATATATAATTACATATTGTTTTTGTGATTAATCACTATGCTTTAATTATGTTCAATTTGTAACAATGAAAATACATCCTGCATATCAGATATTTACATTACGATTCATAACAGTAGCAAAATTACAGTTATGAAGTAGCAACGAAAATAATTTTATGGTTGGGGGTCACCACAACATGAGGAACTGTATTAAAGGGTCGCAGCATTAGGAAGGTTGAGAACCACTGGTCTATGTCTACTGGTGTTTATCTCCAGATTTCTAAATCATATGCTTATACTACTACTTCTTAAACCTTCAATTTAAGACATTCTCTAGTAACTTCCCACTATAAAGATATCTTTTAGTTCTCTTATTCCTTTTCTTCCTTAACCCACAGACTTCTTTCCTTCATCATCCTCCCAATATAGTTGTATCTTAATTTTTAGTTAAATCAACATTGAATATTTACTTGCATATGGCCATTTAATTATATTACAGCTAGCCAAGAAGTAATCTATAAATATATTTTCTTTTATTTATGGCATTTTTCTTCTTTTTATTTGAGTTAAGGATTGTCTTATTGTGTGTGTATGTGTGTGTGTGTGTGTGTGTGTGTGTGTGTGAGTGTGTGAACTCATTCCCAAACCCTCAATCTCCCCCAAGCTCTTCCGCAGAGCTGTAAAACCCCTCTCAGAAAGGTCAAGCAGCACACAGGGAACCCAGCAGTTCTATTTCTTTCCCTGGATACATCCTTCCCCCAGGCCTGTGTCCTGCTCCAGTTTGGGCTCGTGGGTCTCTGGGTCTCAGGACCAGCTGCACCTTGATTGAATTTCTTTCTTCTCTCCCATGTTGGGTTGAATTCACTATTTTCTTCTCTCTTGTTTATTCTGTTTTGTTGGAGTATATCCTCCAGATTCTTTTTCAGAAAGGGTGCATGCAGCTACATCCCTTGAGATCTTACCTGTCTGAAAAGGTCCGAAAAGGAGCAAAGGTGGGGAAGGGGAAGTTGAGCAGGGCTAGGGCACAGGGGCCTGGGGAGCTGGAGGCCCAGCACCACCCCAAGGAGGCAGAGAGGAAGTGGCAGACAGGACTGTGCTGAGAATTCAAGTACTCTGTTGTGGTGGTCACTTGAGTTTTAAAGAAACAGGTTTGGGATATATATTACATAGGACAGTCTTGGCAATGAAATGACCACTTAGGATGGTCTTAGATGT
>NW_005366171.1:3197250-3204117 GCF_000412655.1 Myotis brandtii
TTTTATTGATTTTTTACAGAGAGGAAGGGAGAGAGATAGATAGTTAGAAACATCGATGGGAGAGAAACATCGATCAGCTGCCTCCTGCACATCTCCCACTGGGGATGTGCCCGCAACCCAGGTACATGCCCTTGACCGGAATCGAACCTGGGACCTTTCAGTCCGCAGGCCGACGCTCTATCCACTGAGCCAAACCGGTTTCGGCTATTACCCTTATTTTACGATGAAAAAACTGAGGCACAGCAGGATTAAATAATATTCTCAATGTCACACAACTACAAGGCCCATCCAACTCTAAACATGTGCTCAAAGCAGTGCCCTTTGCCGCCTCTACCCATCGTGGATTGGGAGTGCCAGCCCTGGAGGAATGCAGGAAAAAGGAGGCAGGGCCAAGCAAAGGGGGTGGCATGAAACCAGTTTACATATCAAAGTCCCATTTAATTTACTCTTTTCTGCACCAAGGCTACCAAATAAAGACAGTTTAGAAAACAGAAGAACTCTCTTATAGAAGCAGCTGGTAACTGGTGGCTGGTTGCTAGGTGTTGCTAGGGCAACTTAGCTAGGAGTCTGGCAGTGAAGTAATTAAGCAGGGCATATAAATTACCTCAGCTGGTTTTCCCTAGAATAGGCAGTTCCCTGCACAAAAGGAGGCAAATAGATTCCCTCTTTTCTCCTAAAGACAAACAGATGGGAAAACTTTAGAGGGTGCATAGAAACATGTTGTGGTAGGACGGGTGAGCTCTTCTTTTTGTCCCATGGACCAGCTGGGGCAGGCCAGGGTGAGAAAAGGGATGTCCAAGGGTGGATATGGGCAGTTACCAGCAAGAGCAGAACATGACTGAGCCCTAGGAATGGGTTGGGAGTCAGGCCAAGAGCCAGAAATCAAGACCAGAGCTGATAGAAACCAGGGAAGAATGGGCACACTAATAGGAAAAACCCAAAACTAGCCACAGGAAAGCAGACCACTTGCACTAGGTTGAGGAATTACCAGAATGTACAGTAAGATGGAATGTAGTAACTTCATAGGACTTCGAAAGGGATTCTAGCTTTGTGTTATCAACTCTTCTACTCCTAGTCTTAGCACCAACACTTACTGAGTAAGATGTCAGGGCCAGTATTAAGAGGTTACATAGATTTAAGGTAGGTAGTATTATGCTCCCATTTTATAGAGAAGGAACCCACGGATGAGTTATTTATCTTGTCTGAAGTCAATCAGCTAGTTACCAGGCACCAAATGGCACCAAACCCATTTCTGTCTAGTTCCAAAACAGAAAACTTGAACCACTCTGCTAATCTGTAGTTACTCCACTTTTGGAGGTTTTCATGTCCAGCTTGATTTGAAAGCACCAAAGGACCTCTGACACCACCTGTTCTGGCCAGGTTTGGCCAAGGAACTCGCATGGACCAGGTCTGCAGGTGTAAGCACCAGTATGGCCAGCTGCGGGTTTCTGGGAGAATAACAATATACAAGATGTTAGGCAGGGGGCCAAGAGCATGCATACAGCTGATGAAAGAGGCTGCAGAACATAATTCTGTGAGAGGTGAGACAGTGCTTAGAGGTTGTATGGAGGAAGGAGTGAGTGAGTAATGAGTGGCTTGAGGCATGCCTTTGACATTTTCCTCCAATTTCTCTTGTTTCTTCACCAGCAAGCTGTGCAGTTGCCAGAGATCTGTCTAGCTTGTGGAAGGCCTGAGTGAGCTTCTGATCTCCTCACACTCACTTCACAGAGCCTCTGGAGTCTTGCTGTGGAGGTGGTAGTCATCTTGACTTTTAAAAATTTGGGAGAAAAAGATTTCGCCCCATAAATATGATGATGAGAATCAAGAGAAGTCACAGTATGTATTAATTATCTATTGCTGCATAGTAGATTGCCCCCAAATTTAGCAGCTTGAAACAACAAATATTTTTTATATCACAGTTTCTGAGAGCCAGGAATTCAGGAGCAGTTTAGCTGGGTAGTTCTGGTTCAGGGGGTCTTATGAAGTTGCAGTCCTGATATCAACCTGGGCTGTGGTCTCATTTGAAGGCTCATCTGGGGCTGGGGATTCACTTCCAGGATGATTCACGTTCATGGCTGTTGGCAGGGGGCGGGGGCCTCAGTTTCTCTTTTGGAACTGTATGAGTATGAGTGGCTTCTTGCAAATGGCAGCTGGTTTCCCCAGATTAGAGAGAGAGAGAGAGACAGAGAGAGAGAGAGAGAGAGAGAGCGCGAGCATTTTTTGACCTCATCTCTGAAGTTACATACCACCACTTCTGCCTATTCTATTTTTGTTGGAAATGAATCACTAAGTACAAGGGAGGAAAATTAATCTAAACCTCTTGAGTGAAGGAGTCTCAAAAAATTTGGAACATATTTTTGGAAACCACCACACAGTGTAAACAAAGACCTGCTTGAAAAAAAATTACATGGTCAAATGAAGTGGTGGGGAGTGGGTAAAATCCTCCAGGCTGGCTGCTGGTGCTAGGCAACACACTTGTGTTTTGCACACAGGGGAGAGCGTGCTTGCGCTAGTCTCTGATGCCACTACCATCCAGATGACAATTCATTCCATTTTCTCTTTGTCGGGAGAAAGATCTCATTTGATGCAAACCAAGCTGTTTATGGATCTTTCTATCTATTCACCCATTCATAGGGGACCCAGGGCATGATAACAGCTATTCAAACTGTGGAGTTAATTAGATGGAAAAAATGTACACACCAGCTATCTCCATTTCAACTGAGAAATCTGGCCGAGATACATAATTTGCTTCAATGTCATCTGTGTCAGGATTTTGAAAGAATGGCAATATATCACTGTATTAGACAAAAGATGTGGGATAAAAGGAGAAGGAACTAGTCATGGTAACATGGGTTTCAGGATATTAATAAGTGCAAATATTTGCTTCTCTATGAAAGCATTAAAGCTTCCTTCTTATTTCTTGGTTCTCATGCTCAAAGTTATTTGCTTTTTACTGCTGACATTGAAGTAGAATATTAGCTCATCTTTTGGCTCTGAAATGTAGCTTTTATAATGGGCAAGTGCAACAAACAATCTCAATGCTGATGTGATTCAGGGAGTCTGTAATGAAGAGAAATGATTGAATGCCAAGTGTGATATTAAATAGGCTACAGAGGGAGATCTCCTAGTTGTCCACTTTGAAACCACCTCTTTCCCTTCCTTCTTTCCCCTCTTCCTCCAAGGTAGAGTAGATGATCCTGTTGAGTAGGGAGGCACCTGGTGACCGCCCCCGCTTTTTTTTTTTTTTAGCATGGGAGTCATTGGTCTTGCCTTCATACACCCTGATCCTCAGGCAGTCTCAGTAGTGCCTTGGCATATAGCTCTGACATCTCTCATGTGGAAGACGATGAGGCCGAGGAAGTCAGAACTGCTTCCCAAGTAGAGGAGGTGATGCAGGCTCCCTGTGGCAGGGACAGGGGAGCTGTCCAAATTTTCCGATGACTTACCATGAGCAGGACATGGTCAGGGAAGGCAAATTTCATGTGACCAATTGTGTGCTATGTAGATTCCTTTCCACTCATTAGAGACGGGGTAGAACTTTTTTTTAGGTCACAAGTATTCCACAAAAGGGAGAATAGACACTGATTTCCTCACCTCTCCTCTTTCCCTTATGCATCCCATTAAGAGGGAAACATAAGTTTATATTGTTGGTGAGAATTAGTTTTGAAGAAAACCAATCCTTGAGTAGTGAGATGTTTCACATACCAGAGGAGCAGCCATCGACCCTCAGAGGAGGAGACCTGCCAGCATCATAGCACCAGACCCCACATTCACCGCCCCCACCCCCCACCCCCCGCCAGGGGAGTCAGTGGCCTTTGCATGAATTTGTTGAGAGGGAGCCATGAACCCACATTACTTCTCTCTAATTTCTAAAAGCCAAGTCATCAGAGAAAATGGATGTTGATTTGCTTTTACATATAGTGGGATCTTGATCAATATTTGTTGAACAAATGAATGAATAATCACTAAGGTGGTGCAGAAGTACAGCAGCATGGATGTAGCTATTTATTCCATCATCAAAGCATGAAATAGCCTGGGTTCTTTTAGAAAACACCATCCTGTTTGCTCAGCTCCCACTCCAAAACCAGGGGGAAAATTTTAAAAGTTTTTATTTTTGTCAGAATTATACATGATCATAGTTTAAAGACTCAGCTGTTCTACAAGATTTCCTAAAACAAAGAGCATCTCCAGCCACTCCCTCCAGTTCCTCTCCACAGAGGCAAACACATTCGCCTTTCTAGATACATTTTTGTCCTTATCACCTTACCTCCAACAATATGTTTGTATTGCTCCTTCTTGATTTAAAAAAATTTTTTTATAGGCATCATCTACTAACTTCCCACTATGGAAGATACAGATTAAGCTACTCAGCTCCCTTTCTTTCTCTTGTCCCACCAAATACATGCACCCTTTCCTCTTCCCATCCCGCCAACATAATTATAATTTTGCTTCAATCTAAATTCAGGGCTTTTATGGCCATGTATGCTATTCAGGTCTTCATAGTAAATTTTGATTACTTTTCCTTTTCTGAACAGTCTTTTGTGTTCCCTGGAGTTAATTGTCTTTTGTTTCTTTGTATTTGTGTTGGATATTCTATGTACTTATCACCAATTCAACACCAACTCTCCAAAGGTTGTCCACATTTCTTTCCACCAGCATCAGAGTCTATGAATTCCTCCTCATGAAGGAGTTTTTCTGTGGCCACTGAACTGCTGGTGGACAGTTGCCCTCCCTGCTTGGTGCACGGCTGTTGTCCTGAGACCTCCCTTCAGCATCAACATAGGAATTTCCTTCACCTTCCTCTCGCCTTATGCCTCCTATTTTCTGTATTCCATTCGTCCTCTTTTCTGACTTATACTCTAATTTGAGTGGAGCACATCATCAGTAGCTTCCTGAGAAATGGGGGAGGGAGGGTAGAATATACATTTTTGAGATCTTGCCTGTCTGTATTTTCCCCTTGAGAGTTTTGAAAGCATTATTCCATAGTCTTGTAGCTTCCAGTTATTTTTAAAAAGTTATATATTGGTTCTATTTATTATTGAGAAGTTATATATTAGTTTATTACTTCTATTTATTGGAAATTAGTTATTTTTGAGAACTTTGAAACCATCCTAACTCCTAATTCTGTGTATGCAAACTATTTCTTCCCCGCCCCGCCCCCCTTCTTCTCTGGAAACTTGTAGCCTCTTCTGTTTGTCCCCTGTGTTTTGAAATTTCACATGGATGTGCCTTGGTTTGGGTATTTTTATCTATTTCTCTGGGCACTCAGAGGCCCTTTTTATCTGGAAACTCATGGTCTACAAATCTGGAAAACCTTGACTTGGTGTTAGAAAGATTTCTATTGCTGAAATTCCTATTGCTCAGATGTTGGACCCACTAAACTGGTTCTTATTATTAGAGGCCTGCACAAAATTTGTGCACTGGAAGGGGGGGGGGTCCCCTCAACCCGGCCTGCGCCCTCTTGTAGTCCGGGACCCCTAGGGGGATGTCCAACTTCCGGACATCCCTCTCGCAATCCGTGATCCCTCGCTTCTTACCGCCGGCCTGCTTGCTCCTTACTGCTCGGTTCACTGCTCCTTAGAGCTGCTATGGAGGCGGGAGAGGCTCCCACCACTGCTGCCGCTGCGCTCGTCAACCATGAGCCCGACTTCTGGCTGAGCAGTGCTTCCTGTGGGACTGCATTGACAACCAGGGGGCAGCTACTGATTTGAGCATCTTCCCCCTGTTGGTCAGTGTACATCATAGCGACCAGTCATTCTGGTCGTTCTACCGTAATGGTCAATTAGGCTTTTATTATATAGATTTTCTTCCTTTTTCATCTTTCTGAGAGATTTCCTCAAACTTCAACCCTTCTATTGAGTTTCTCACTTCTGGTCTCATGTCTTTAACTTCCCAGAGCCCCTCCTTGTTCTCGGAGTGTCCCAGGCCCCTATTCTTGTTTCAAGGATGTAATGTACTGTTTTATATATCTGAGGAATGACGTTATTTAATATTTTCCTCCTTGGATGGTCCATTTCCTTCAGGTTGCTCCCCTGTCCTCATGTTTCTTTCAGTCTGTGTCCTTCATGCTGGAAACTTCCTGAGGTGCCTGGTAACCCCAGATATCTGCTCATGTTTAGGAGTGGGGGACTGTAGGTGGCGTTTGGCACTGGGAACTTTGCTGTCGGGTGATCCAGCTGTACCATTTGTTGGAGACAAATGTTAGTTTTAAAACATCCTTCCTCTTGAGCCAGCCCAATTCCTGTTACTCCTCTTCCACTCTCCTTCCTGGAAGGCAGAGGCCTGGATCCTGATGTCTGGGGCTCAGGCAGGAGGCCAGACAGGAGCCTGAACATTCCGTAGGTCATGGTCACTTTATTCAAAATGGTACCTGGCCTTCAGCTGGCTCTGTTATCCCCCAGTCCAAACACCTCTGTTTTGTCCTCTCCCAAAAATAAACCTCTCATCTTCTCTAGACTGTGCAGGACAGTAACCTGGGGGCATCGAGTTGGGGAAGGGAACTAGGGTTTCAGCTGCTTCTTAAATAATTCTCAACCAATCTACCTTGTGTCACCCCCTTCACGCTGCTACTGATTTCTGTGCCTTTTATTGCTGTTGGTTTAGGATATAGCTTCCTCAGCTCTGCCGAGTTGGCGACCACTCACCCAGCTGCTTACTGCTGCTCCGGATATTGTTGCATGGTCTGGTCTCTGTTTTTTCTGTCCTGGTGGTTCTTGTTTCTGATAAGGCCTTTGGTTCTGGCTGTGGACCATGCTCTCCCATAGATGCTTCTGCTCTCTTCACTGACCCTGCCCTCCAGTGTCACACTAGTGAGGTCTGGGCCAGGCCAGAGCACACTGAATTTTTCTAAACAGGGAATTTCTCTCA
>NW_005366171.1:3211383-3222316 GCF_000412655.1 Myotis brandtii
CTTCTCTCTAATTTCTAAAAGCCAAGTCATCAGAGAAAATGGATGTTGATTTGCTTTTACATATAGTGGGATCTTGATCAATATTTGTTGAACAAATGAATGAATAATCACTAAGGTGGTGCAGAAGTACAGCAGCATGCATGTAGCTATTTATTCCATCATCAAAGCATGAAATAGCCTGGGTTCTTTTAGAAAACACCATCCTGTTTGCTCAGCTCCCACTCCAAAACCAGGGGGAAAATTTTAAAAGTTTTTATTTTTGTCAGAATTATACATGATCATAGTTTAAAGACTCAGCTGTTCTACAAGATTTCCTAAAACAAAGAGCATCTCCAGCCACTCCCTCCAGTTCCTCTCCACAGAGGCAAACACATTCGCCTTTCTAGATACATTTTTGTCCTTATCACCTTACCTCCAACAATATGTTTGTATTGCTCCTTCTTGATTTAAAAAAATTTTTTTATAGGCATCATCTACTAACTTCCCACTATGGAAGATACAGATTAAGCTACTCAGCTCCCTTTCTTTCTCTTGTCCCACCAAATACATGCACCCTTTCCTCTTCCCATCCCGCCAACATAATTATAATTTTGCTTCAATCTAAATTCAGGGCTTTTATGGCCATGTATGCTATTCAGGTCTTCATAGTAAATTTTGATTACTTTTCCTTTTCTGAACAGTCTTTTGTGTTCCCTGGAGTTAATTGCCTTTTGTTTATTTGTATTTGTGTTGGATATTCCATGTACTTATCACCAATTCAACCCCAGCTCTCCAAAGGTTGTCCACATTTCTTTCCACCAGCATCAGAGTCTATGAATTCCTCCTCATGAAGGAGTTTTTCTGTGGCCACTGAACTGCTGGTGGACAGTTGCCCTCCCTGCTTGGTGCACGGCTGTTGTCCTGAGACCTCCCTTCAGCATCAACATAGGAATTTCCTTCACCTTCCTCTCGCCTTATGCCTCCTCTTTTCTGTATTCCATTCTTCCTCTTTTCTGATTTATACTCTAATTTGAGTGGAGCACATCATCAGTAGCTTCCTGAGAAATGGGGGAGGGAGGGTAGAATATACATTTTTGAGATCTTGCCTGTCTGTATTTTCCCCTTGAGAGTTTTGAAAGCATTATTCCATAGTCTTGTAGCTTCCAGTTATTTTTAAAAAGTTATATATTGGTTCTATTTATTATTGAGAAGTTATTTATTAGTTTATTACTTCTATTTATTGGAAATTAGTTATTTTTGAGAACTTTGAAACCATCCTAACTCCTAATTCTGTGTATGCAAACTATTTCTTCCCCGCCCCGCCCCCCTTCTTCTCTGGAAACTTGTAGCCTCTTCTGTTTGTCCCCTGTGTTTTGAAATTTCACATGGATGTGCCTTGGTTTGGGTATTTTTATCCATTTCTGTGAGCACTCAGAGGCCCTTTTTATCTGGAAACTCATGGCCTACAAATCTGGAAAACCTTGACTTGGTGTTAGAAAGATTTCTATTGCTGAAATTCCTATTGCTCAGATGTTGGACCCACTAAACTGGTTCTTATTATCTTACTAGGGGCCTGGTGCACAAAATTTGTGCACTGGGAGGGGAGGGGTCCCCTCAACCCGGCCTGCACCCTCTTGTAGTCTGGGACCCCTAGGGGGATGTCCAACTGCCAGACATCCCTCTCGCAATCCGTGATCTCTCGCTTCTTACCGCCGGCCTGCTCGCTCCTTACTGCTCAGTTCGCTGCTCCTTAGAGCTGCCGAGGAGGCGGGAGAGGCTCCTACCACCGCTGCTGCTGCACTCGCCAGCCGTGAGCCTGGCTTCTGGCTGAGCAGTGCTTCCTGTGGGACTGCATTGACAACCAGGGGGCAGCTACTGATTTGAGCATCTTCCCCCTGTTGGTCAGTGTACATCATAGCGACCAGTCATTCTGGTCGTTCTACCGTAATGGTCAATTAGGCTTTTATTATATAGATTTTCTTCCTTTTTCATCTTTCTGAGAGATTTCCTCAAACTTCAACCCTTCTATTGAGTTTCTCACTTCTGGTCTCATGTCTTTAACTTCCCAGAGCCCCTCCTTGTTCTCGGAGTGTCCCAGGCCCCTATTCTTGTTTCAAGGATGTAATGTACTCTTTTATATATCTGAGGAATGACGTTATTTAATATTTTCCTCCTTGGATGGTCCATTTCCTTCAGGTTGCTCCCCTGTCCTCATGTTTCTTTCAGTCTGTGTCCTTCATGCTGGAAACTTCCTGAGGTGCCTGGTAACCCCAGATATCTGCTCATGTTTAGGAGTGGGGGACTGTAGGTGGTGTTTGGCACTGGGAACTTTGCTGTCGGGTGATCCAGCTGTACCATTTGTTGGAGACAAATGTTAGTTTTAAAACATCCTTCCTCTCGAGCCAGCCCAATTCCTGTTACTCCTCTTCCACTCTCCTTCCTGGAAGGCAGAGGCCTGGATCCTGATGTCTGGGGCTCAGGCAGGAGGCCAGACAGGAGCCTGAACATTCCGTAGGTCATGGTCACTTTATTCAAAATGGTACCTTGGCCTTCAGCTGGCTCTGTTATCCCCCAGTCCAAGCACCTCTGTTTTGTCCTCTCCCCAAAATAAACCTTTCATCTTCTCTAGACTGTGCAGGACAGTAACCTGGGGGCATCGAGTTGGGGAAGGGAACTAGGGTTTCAGCTGCTTCTTAAATAATTCTCAACCAATCTACCTTGTGTCACCCCCTTCACGCTGCTACTGATTTCTGTGCCTTTTATTGCTGTTGGTTTAGGATATAGCTTCCTCAGCTCTGCCGAGTTGGCGACCACTCACCCAGCTGCTTACTGCTGCTCCGGATATTGTTGCATGGTCTGGTCTCTGTTTTTTCTGTCCTGGTGGTTCTTGTTTCTGATAAGGCCTTTGGCCCTGGCTGTGGACCATGCTCTCCCATAGATGCTTCTGCTCTCTTCACTGACCCTGCCCTCCAGTGTCACACTAGTGAGGTCTGGGCCAGGCCAGAGCACACTGAATTTTTCTAAACAGGGAATTTCTCTCATAGCGGGATTGCCCATACAAGTGATCAAGAACCAGCTGAGAGATTAAACAGAGGAAAGAGAGACAACTTCTGCCAGGGAAATGGGAGGCCATCTGGGAGGAAGTGGTATTTGAGCCAGGAGTTGAGCAGGTCATTCATTCATGCTTCAGCTCAATTGAGTTTAAAATCATATGTTTTGTATATGAGCAGCCATTAGATTAGGGTAGGAAGTTACTGCAACTTCCTACCCTAATAATTATTTTTTATTTTATTATTTTTTTATATTTTTTTTATTGATCTCAGAGAGGATGGGAGAGGGAGAGAGAGAGAGAGAGAGAGAGAGAGAGAGAGAGAGAGAGAAACATCAATGAAGAGAGAGCTTCCTGCACATCCAACACTGGGGATCAAGCCTGCAATGTGGGCATGTGCCCTTGACCGGAATCAAACCTGGGAGCCTTCAGTCCACAGGCTGACGCTCTATCCACTGAGCCAAACCGGCTAAGGCCAACACAGGGTTTTAAATAAAGGGTTCCAGACAATGTCTGGATTTGAATCCTGAATCCTCAATTACTGATTATAATTTGTTTAGATTCTATAATGTCCACCTTCTCAATTTATAAAATGGAGTTACTAACAGTACCTTTCTCAGGAGTATTGGAAAGGTTAATTCAAGTGTGTATATAACATAATTAAGGAAACATAGCATAGTATGTATAGATAGTGGCTTGGTACCCAGTCTGTGCCAGAAAGCCTAGCTTTGAGTCTGGGCTCTGCTAATGAACTTGGGCAAGTTACTTAACCCTTCCGTCCCTTAATTTACTCTGCAGTACACTGGGGATATGTATTGTGGGGATTAAATGACATAATATGTATAAAGAAGTTAACGTAGTTCTTGGACATAGACAACAGGAACAGGAATTTGTTGTTCCACTTATTTATACAGTCATTACTTGGTTCTTGTATGTGCCCTGACAGGGAATCCAACCCAAAACCTTGGAATACCGGAACAACGCTCTAACTAACTGAGCTACCTGGCCAGGGGACTTTCTTTGTTTTCTTAACTGTGAAATAGACACAGTAATAGCACCCATTGTGTAGGGATGATGTGAGGATAAAAATGAGTTACCACATGTAAACAGCACCGACAAGTGCTGGCTTATCACCATTGTACCAGGTTTGGCTGTTGGTCATTCATTTGCTTTTTCCTAGTGCATTCTACATGTGGAAGATTCTGTCTCCAGTGTGCCTCACAGGTCACATAGCGAGGATGCTCTGGAGACATGAATTGAACCCAGCCCCACTTGTTGAAGCACCTTAACTTATCACAGGCCACTCCCTCCTCTTGTGGGCAAACTAAGGAGCAGGAGTGACCTCTGTGACCATCTTGGAGGAGGTGGCAGTTCAGCCAGGTGCTGTTGCTCATAATCCATTCTTCCCGCACCTGTAGCAGGAAGAGGCCCTGGAAGCACCTGCTCTGGGTGCTGAAGGCAGGTGGGCAAACTGAGAAGCAGGAGTGACCTCTGTGACCATCTTGGAGAAGGTGGCAGTTCAGCCAGGTGCTGTTGCTCATAATCTGTTCTTCCTGCACCTGTAGCAGGAGGAGGCCCTGGAAGCACCTGCTCTGGGTGCTGAAGGCAGGGGCTGCTGGGCCCTCCTGAGGTGATGGGGTGGAGGGGGGGCAAGGAGAAGCAAGGCTCTTCTGAGACTGTCATCCGAGACCCTGGCAATGACAGGTATGTAGCTCAGAGCCTAAACCGAAGGCCGTGCAGACAGGAGGCTGCAGTCATCACTCAGTAGCTTGATAATTGGATATTTCTATAATGACAAATTGCAGCTGTTTCTCTTGTCATCGGTGTAAAGCAGTTCCGAGGCGAGGGGGGGGGGGAGGAGAAGCAAGGCTCTTCTGAGACTGTCATCTCAGACCCTGGCAATGACAGGTATGTAGCTCAGAGCCTAAACCGAAGGCCGTGCAGACAGGAGGCTGCAGTCATCACTCAGTAGCTTGATAATTGGATATTTCTATAATGACAAATTGCAGCTGTTTCTCTTGTCATCGGTGTAAAGCAGTTCCGAGGCAGTGATTTCCCAGGAGGGCCGTGGTTGTTATCCAGTTAAGACTATGGAAATGCTCTCGGCGGAGGGGCCGAGACGCCCGGCTGAGTGAGCTGCGTTTCCGCACCGCTGGCTGCTGGGTAGTCAGCCCTGGTGCTTTGTGCGGAGAGATCAGCCCCCTGTCATAACATTATCACTGTTAATTCTGCACAAGTGTCATGTTCAGATGGGCTTGGAGCCTTGCAATTTGTTATTTGGCTCCAACCTCTACTGTTTTTTAATTTGACCAAAGGATATTGTAAGACATAAAAATCAATGGAAAGCCTCGTCTTTCTTAGCTTGAAATAATCTTGAAGAATCATCTTGGAAATATTCTCAGGCCACTGGCCTGTTACCTGAGCCCTGGGGTTCAGATTGGGGTAAGAAAGCTTCAAAATGTCTGCTTTGGCCTCCAGAAAGTCAAATCTCTGCTGTTCCCACACCTGATTCTCATGGACAGAAATGTTGGAAAATGGGCGGAAGCCATCCTTGTCCTAGGGCTTCAAGGGCCTCCACGATAAGGAAGAAAAACCCTTGGGTAGAGAAAGTATCATGTGTCATTCAACCTTTCTGAGATTAGCCTCTATTAGCTCATCTGTAAAATGGAGTTATTGTGAAGACTGATGAATTAATGCAGGCATAGCACTTAGAACAGTGCTTGGCACATGGTATGGGCTACCTGTAGTGTTAGCTTTGAGATACGTGTTTCAGCACTCTTGGAGGTTGGGCCCTTTCTGGCCTGAGAAATACCATGGACATGAAGAAGCAAATCTCTCCAAGTGGTCACATTATTCTCCTTGTCTTCCATGTGTCCCTTGGAAAATCCCCCTTCATGCCCCATCCTGGCAGCCCCCACCTTCCCCAGTGTAGCCAAGCTGCTTGCCGGAAGACGTTCTGCAAGGGTCAGGCCACCCAGTCACTGAGCTGGTTCTGACGTGTGTCACCCATTCATCTAACAATGGTAGTAAGCTAGTTGCTGGGTGTATAGAGGGGAAAGAAACAGGCCTTTGTCCTCAGGAGCTCACAATCTGGTGGAGCAGATGGACCTGGAAACAGAACTGAGCCACTTGGAGGTGGAAGTAGGGACAGGGTGTCAGAGGAGAACCGAGAAGTGGCCCTGAGGCTGCAAGGGCCACGGAATGGCCCAGGCACTAGATTTCATCCAGGAGTGACCCTGTGACTAATGACTAGTTCGCACAATGGAATGAGTGGGAGTGAGGTGCACCACCTCTGTCCCAGCCAGGGGTCTTCAGAAGCTGATGTGCCTCTGCCAGTTCCTCTTACCCTTTCATCAACTGGATGCAGAAGACTCTGAGATCCCAGGGATTATGGAGCCAAAAGATGCATTCCTACGTTAAAAAATTAAAAGACCATGGGGAGGAAAGATGCTTGCTGACCAGGAACACCTACATTACTCTATCCTGGAATGAGAACTAAACTTTGATAGAATTAAGCCACTGGAATTTAGAAGTTTATTATCTGGAATTAGCCTATGGACACAATGCCAGAAAGAGCCCAAACTCTAAGAGCGCTGATGTCTAATCCAACTGATCGCTCCAGGGAAGGACTCTAGGAAGAAGGAAGACTGGGGTCTTAAGGTGTCAGCTGAGTTTTGCCAAACAAGGTGTGGGGATAGTGGTGGTGTTGAGATGAGGGGTGGATAGGGAGGCGGGGGAGACTGGGAGAATATTGCAGGCAGGGGGAATAGAACAAATGAAGCATGCAAGTATGTGTGTATGCGTGAAGGGATAGCATGTGTAGGTGTGTCTGTGTGTGTGTGGTATGTGTGACAATAAGAAGTTTAGTGTTGCTGGAGTATAAAGCATGGGGCCACGGGCAGTAAATGAGGCTGCCGCAGTTTATAGAGGACCATGAAGGACTTTGTGTTCCAAGGAGTTTCATCGACTCCTGTAGACAATGGGAGAAGCCCAATGGAATGGTTTGAAATGGGCAATCTGGCCAGATTTGTGATTTATAAAGATCACTTTGCTGGAAGTGTGACAAATGGGTTGGAGAAGGTAAGATTAGAGCCGGGGAGACCTGAGAGTAGTTAGGAGATGAGCTGGCACAATGGTCCAGAGGGGGAGTGATGCTGGCATGGGCCCGTGGTATAAGGGGCAGAAAGACTTGGTGATTGATTGGGTTGCCAATCAATTGGGGGGCGGGGAGGGACAGGAGAGAAGGAAGCACTAGAGATGATGCCTGGGTTTATAGATCCATCAATAGTTTTTACTCATACAACAAGTACATAGTAAGGGGAAATTGTGATTATATTTTCTGTGATAGGTGAGCCCTCATTTTTCTTATTTTTCAAAAGTTAACCTTCTATCTCATTTACTAGGTGCCAGGCACTTTTCTACGTCCTTTACATATATTAACTCATTGATCTTCATAAGAACTCCATGAGGTACAATGATTAGTCCCATTTTACAGATGAAGAAACGGAGGCACTAAAGGTTAAGAGTCTTGCCTAAGCATACCCAGCTGGTAAGTGGGTCAGCATTTGGATCCAGGAAGTCTAGCTCCCTGTCCATGCTCTCAGCTACCGTGCTGTTTCTTGCTTTGTATGTAGCACAGTGTCCCAGTTAGAGTCCTTTCAGAACCCAAGGGCCCAGGTAGAACTTCTTGGACACCGACGCCAGGCTGGACTGACTGCAGATGCAGTGATCCCAGTTTGAACACTGAGGTCTGGATTCCTGGTTTTCCCTGGAGGGAGGTGTTCTCTAGTTACACTGCAGCCCAACTCCAGGCTTGCTCTTCCTTAGCTTCCTTCATCACCCTCCTTCACCCCTTCCTGTCGCTAGGACTCAGCATGAGGCTGGATGCTCATGGGTTATAACACCCTGGGGGCCCCCAAAGCCCTAAACACCAGGACACTTTCCTGTAAGTGTAAGTAAGGCCACACAGCCCGTAAACAGTTAGGCATGAATTCAAACTCAGGCCTGTATGGCTCCCAAACCACACCCTTTCACTGTTGTCTGTGGCCACCCCCTGTTACCTTCGGAGGTCGACACTCGATCCTCAGGACACTAAGAGGAAGCCCAGAGCAGTCTCACTCCTTGGCAATGCAGAGTAAGAACCCCAATGCTCTCCAGCCCAGCACCGTCCTCGGGGACTCCGTTCTCCTGGCGTGAAATAAGTGCAGCAGAGCCCCGACGGGCTGCCCAGGTGAGCACCGCCCGCTGAGCTACAGCTCACAGACTTTGGCAAATCTGTTGTCAATGCCTTAGGAGCTTAGAACAATCCTAACGAGATGCGAAAATCAATGGCTGCGGGAAAAGACAAAGCAATCTTCTGAGCAAAATGTGGGTGAGGAGAGTTGCTTTTAAAAGACCCTGACAAACTATTTGGTGTGCAGCCTGTAAAATGGAGAGTAAATGGCTTTCTTACATTGATTCGTATTTTTCTTTTCCAAGTTGGAAAGAGGAGCGAGGTAATGGGCTAGGGGGAGAGGCCCTGTGGGCCTCGTACTGTCAAGATAATTATTGTTCAGTTAGAAGCCGAGGCGAACTTTTACTTTTCCAAGGCACAGAGGGAAACGGGGCTGAATTGGGTTTCCATGTGATGGAGAGAACAATAAAGGTCAATTAGCCATGATGGCGGAGGCTGGGAAACAAGCATCTACACCCAGAACACAGCCCGTGCCCTCCCTCCTATCCCCTTTGTGCCCAGCCCTGAGGAAACAGGCTGAGCTAGAGGGAGAGACAGCCCTGCTGGGGTGGGCAGGGCAGGAGCGGCCTGGCACGGGGCCTGTCTGTGTGAGGGCCACACTGTGAGCCTGAGTCTAGGCCAGTGATGGCGAACCTATGAAACGCATGTCAGAGGTGACACGGGAACTCATTTTTTTGGTTGATTTTTCTTTGTTAAATGGCATTTAAATATATAAAATAAATATCAAAAATATACGTCTTTGTTTTACTATGGTTGCAAAGATCAAAAAATTTCTATATGTGACACGGCACCAGAGTTAAGTTAGGGTTTTTCAAAATGCTGACACGCCGAGCTCAAAAGGTTCGCCATCACTGGTCTAGGCGGCCAGGCTCAGTGCCGAGACACATCACAGCTGTTCCTGAGACACTGCCACAGCCCCCACCCAGCAGAAGAGGCTGGGCTGGGATCACCATCCTGAAGTTCTTACTAGGAACCAGTTACGTCAAAGGCCACCTGTGGCTGGGAGCCTTGGGGCCTTGGAGCAAGTTTTTAGAATCTAAAGAGCTTAGAGTGAACACCTACTAGGTCGTCTGTGACCTGCCTCTCCACCCCCCTCACCTCTCTGACCTCATTTCTGTTGTTTTTCCTTTTCTCTGGTACAGACATGCTGGCCTCCTTGCTGTGTCTCTGATGAGAACCTTTACTGTATTTATTGCCTTTGTCCCAAATGCTCTTTGCTCAGATATTTCTATGGCTTGAAATCTTACCTCCCTCAAGTCTTATCATTATTGATTTTTTAGAGAGAGGGAGGGAGAGGGAAAGAGAGAGAAACACCTGTCGGCTGCCTCCTGCACTCTCCCCACCTCCCTCCTCCAGGATTGAGCCTGACTCGATCAAACTTCTCGATGCATGGGGCGATGTCCAACCAACTGAGCCACACCAGCCAGGGCCCTCCCTTAAGCCTTTACCACTCAAATGCACCTCCTCAATGGAGCCTACTCTACTGTCCCTATTTCAGATGAAAACTAACCCCTAGTCTACGTTTTATTTTCTTCTTGCGTCTGCCTCTCACTAAGTGAGAAGGAGTTTAAGGGTAAGGGAGGCTCACACACGTGAGCAGGAAGAGGCATTGTCTCTTTTTTCCTGGTGGCGGGAGGAGAGGGGACCTGCTCCCTGACCTGTCTCTGCTGAGCGTCCTGGTGGTTACTGTGCACATCGCCTGTGCCTTCAACGTTCAGTCAGCCTGCCTTAAAGGTATCAACAAGGAGCCTTCACTTAGGAAGTTGTAAAGACAACACACAGATTAGCTAAGAAGTGAGCCCACTGCGTTTCGTTTACTCGATATTTAGCCTAATTGTAATTGTACTTACATCAGCCACGCTCAATATGAGGCTCCATTCCAGAGGGGGCTGTGCACTAACTGCAACTCCGCTCCCTGGGGTGATGTTGACCTCGTTAGATACAAGCAACTTAAGTACCATCCAGTCCCCCAGTTGCCTGCCTTGTCCTGATTCTGCATATTCTGTGAAACCATTTCTGCTTCCCATGCCTGCCCATGACCTGCACAGCTCCACACTGGTCATTTCCTTGTTTCAAAAAAGACATGCCACTCTCCCAATCTTGCTTCAGGGGATCAAATTTAGCTTTCAGATTACCGAGTTTTCATTACTGTGTTTCTGGGTTCCTAGCTATTTCTATTTCTATGTGCTACTGCAGAGACTGATGTAATAGGGAATACGGGGAGGTTTGCTGTTCTCCCATGTGAAGTGATAATGGCTGTTCCCAAAACGCAGTGTCAGCTCAGTGCTCACTTGAGCCCCCAGAGCCAAGCCCAGCAGACCAGGCACCAGCACTGACTGTGGTCAATGCAGACCCCACTTCATCTTCCTGTGTCGCCAGGGTGACTCCCATTGCCCCAGGTCATGAACTGGGTAGGGCTGGACAGATGCATATTCCAATATGTCATCCTCCTCTCTTGGGCAGAGGGCCCTCTGACATCAATCCAGCTTGGTCATTTTATTATTTTATTTCATACTAAACGCCCAGTGCACGAATTTGTGCACATTGAAGGAAATTAATTAGAAGAAATATTTTAATATCGCTATTTGCCCTTTCTCTATAATAGAAGTGTCAACCAAATTCATGATCGACAATGACAGATGGAAACACATGTGTGTGATTGGCACCGACGA
>NW_005366171.1:3222930-3245386 GCF_000412655.1 Myotis brandtii
AGCAAAATTACAGTTATGAAGTAGCAACGAAAATAATTTTATGGTTGGGGGTCACCACAACATGAGGAACTGTATTAAAGGGTCATGGCATTAGGAAGGTTGAAAACCACTGGGTTAAAGTGTAGAATGTTTGCACCTGGCTATAAAGCAAGTCATGTTCCTGGGCTGAAGAAACTCCAAGGAGGCTAATTGTCTCTAGGGAGAGGAAGCCAGGTGTTGCTATGTGACATCAATGGTGCCCACAATGACTGTTTCTGGGCGGGGTAGGCTGTGGGCTGCATTTTGCACCATGGGATCTTGGCAGCATAGGCTGCAATTTGCTCTGGGATGGTGGCAGGGCCTATGTCCCACTTGGGGAAAGCTGAGTGCTGCTTTGTGGGTGTCAGACCATGCTGCTGTTTCTTTGTAAATGTCCAGTGTGCATCATGGCAGCTCCTGTGTTGAGTGTCTGTCCCCTGGTGGTCAGTGCGTGTCATAGCAACTGTTCAGATAGAGGGACACTTAACATATTAGCATTTTATATATATAGAATAGAGGCCCGGTGCATGAAAAATGGGGTAGGGGGTGTCCCCGAAGCCCGGCCTGCACCCTCTCTCAATCCAGGACCTTTCGGGGGATGTCCGACTGCTGGTTTAGGCCCAATCTGGGCGGGCCTAAACTGGCAGTAAGACATCCTTCTCACAATGCAGGGCGACTGGCTCCTAATTGCTCGCCTGCCTGCCTGATCACCCCTAACCACCCTGCCTGCCTGCATGATCACCCCTAACCGCTCCCTGGAAGGCGGGGTCAGCCAGGGCTAGGGACTGTGGTGTTCTGGTCTCTGGTTGTTCTGGTCATTCCACTGTTTTGGTCACTGGGATTTTATTATATAGGATTGCTTTATTTCATTCTTTTGTCATTCCATTTTATTTTAGAGGCTTGGTTGTTTTGTGTCCAACCTCCTGCCTGGCTCTCTGCAGTTACTCTTTGATCACAGCTGTAGTCCCAAGGAGGTCCCCTCTCCAGGGTGTCTGGCAGGAAGAGGAGCATATGTCAGGGGGCTGGGGAGCTGACAGAAACCTTTTTTTATCTGTTTAATGTTTTATTAGAGTTCATGTAGCAATGTATGTAAAGCAAGTCCCATGGTGGGAAAATTCAGAATAAATTACTGCCTGCAGTTTCCTGGTGGGCATTAATCTTGTAGGTTGGAGACGAGAGATGCGAGTAGCATGGCATTATTATGCCAACATCAGTGTTGAAGGTCCCGCACATTCCTCATGAATCCTGCGATGTTGGAGCCATGGGCCTTAGAGACCAGCCAGTTGAACCCCACATAATATGAATGAGGCTCAGAGACATGGAAAGGCCCCAGGCCACGTGGTGCAGAAGGATGTAATTTGGGCCGTGATATTAGTTCAGCTTCAGCATCCTGAGGCACAGATTCGAATGGGTGTGAAAGATTGTTTTAAGGAAGCCAAAGCCTGTTATTACTGAGAGTCCCCATCAGAGCAGCTGGCCTGCATTCTCTCTTCCTGTTGTTTCTTAAGGTGTATTTAGGCCTAACCTGCAGGCTCTCTGGATTCTTTGATTCCTTTGGCAGCTGAAGGCAGCTCTGATAGGAACAGAAAGTGCTCAGGGCCTGGACAGGCAGTTACCCAGTGGAACTCCAGTTTTATGTCTCTGTGATACGGGGATGGTAATCCCATAGCCCGGAGCAGTGCTGGGGCTGCTGTGACCAGCCTCATCTTGCCCCCAGTCAGCTCTGACACTTCCAAAAGGATCTCCAAACTCCTGCATGGTCCTGCCAGTCCCAAACACCCCATGTTGCTTACTTTCACGTCCTTGTTCACGCTGGTTCTTCCTGCCTCACCCTAGTCACGGGCCTTTCAAGGCTCAGCCAAAGTTGCCACTGTTTCCTTGTTGCTTGCACCTCCCCTGGCCAATCAAATTCGCCTCTTCTTAGTTACACCAATACTCAGTTTTAAAAATTTGCAATGCAATTATCAGATGATGGGCCAGATTTACCTGGGGTGACTTTCAGGAATGTAATCAAAGTATCAGTCCTATAAAAGGTTGAAAAAAGGTACTTAATTGCATTTATCTGATCTCTGTTAAATGCATCACTAGCTTTTTATTGATTCTTAAGAAAGAGAGACGAGAGGAATCTCTGCTACCCGCTGGGTGCCAAATGAACAAGCAGTTGGAAGTTTATTACTCCCAGATATTCCACTTGCTTTCCAGATACCCCATTGGGTTTCAATTCCATCCCAGCAGTGCTCACCGAGGAGCCTTGGACTTGAACATACAGGTTGGGTGTCTGGGAGAAAAGAGAGGCTGTAACTCTGGGCTGGGATGAGTTAGGGGCCTGGTTGGATAATAAATATGGCCTTAAGTCAAAGGCAAAGTCAGTCCTGGTACCCATGTACCTGGCCTCAGAACTGGTCCAGGAGGGTGCACATGGTGTGGCTGGGGAACCAGAGTCCTTTTCTGGAATTTTCCAAATTGGAGCCTGAGAGAGAGCTCTCTTCTTTCTTGTATCATGGCTTTGGAAGGATGAGAGGCTGAAGGTGGTCATGTTTTCTCTCACAACTTAGGGAAGAAGAGCAGAGGCAGGGAGAGGAGAGAGAGAGAGAGAGAGAGAGAGAGAGAGAGAGAGAATAAGCTGAAGGCAACTAGATCCTGGGTCAGCTCCTGTGCCTGACCCTGTCATGTGCTGTCCACATTATCCTGCAAAAGTTAGATTAGTCAGCTTGATCTGCCATAAAAATAAAAACCATGGACTGAGTGGCTTAAACAACAGAGTTAATTTTCTTGGTTCTGGAGACTGAAAAGTCCAAGATCAAGATGTCAACATGGCCCTGGCTGGTGTGGCTCAGTTGGTTGGAGCATATCCTGTGCACTGAAGGGTGGTGGGTTCAATTCCTGGTCAGGGCACATGCCCAGGTTGCGGGTTCGATCCCTGTTTGGGGCATGTGCAGGAGGCAACCGATTGCTGTTTCTCTCTCTCCCTCTCCCTTCCTCTCTCTAAAATCAATGAGAATTAAAAAAAAAGATGGCAGCATGATTGGGTTCTCTTTAGGACACTCTCCTTGACTTGCAGACAGCCAGCTTCTTGCTGTGTCCTCACATGGCAGAGAGAGAGAGAGAGAGAGAGAGAGAGAGAGAGAAAGAGAGAGAGAGAGAGAGAGAGAGAGAGAACTCTTGTGTCTCTTCCTCTGCATAGTAGGCACCAGCCCTATTATGACCTTAATGACTTCCTCACAGGCTCTATCTTCAAATACAGTCACATCGGAGGTTAGGGTTCCAGCATATACATTTTACAGGGGGATACACCCTTCCAGTCCTTAACAGGAACGAAGCACTGTTTACCTCAAGCAGCATAGGAGCTGCTGGCTGAAGGCCCTGAGCTGCCCGTCTCCTACAGGCGTTGCCTCAGCTGAAGAGAGCTGCCCTGTGGGTTATCAATGCCTCAACTCAGGACAACTGGAAAGCACGCAGGGATAGAGGCTTGGCATCCTCACCCAGCACCGAAGGATCACCCCCGCTTCATTCACTCCCTCCAAATGGCCTGGGGCCATAGTCAGCAAACTGCGGCTCGCGAGCCACATGCGGCTCTTTGGCCCCTTGAGTGTGGCTCTTCCTAAGCCTTAGGAGTACCCTAATTAAATTAATAACAATGTACCTACCTATATAGTTTAAGTTTAAAAAATTTGGCTCTCAAAGGAAATTTCAATTGTTGTACTGTTGATATTTGGCTCTGTTGACTAATGAGTTTGCCGACCACTGGCCTGGGGCATCTGTCAAGCTCACACTCAAGTTCTCCTTCTCCCCAGTCCTGCTTCCTTGCCTTACACTGCCCTCCCTAACAGACTTCCTCCCTGCCCATATTTACCTTAGAGTCCGCTTCCTGGAACCCCGGGGGCTCCTGAAACTGCTTGCTTCTTTACCTTTTTCATCAATTCTGTGAGCTGATCCAGTAATGTGTCCTTATTTTTTGCTTAAATGTTTATAAAATCAGAGCTTTACATTAGTTATAAAAATAACCCCCCAAACCTAAACCTACTACCAATGGTCTGAGCTGCCTGAAGCACTGACGTGGATGAAGCACTGATGTGGATGATTCCCAGGGGGATGTATAGAAGCCACTGCACCTGCCCAGGAAGCTCACCTGCCTGCCGATGTCTGCGGAGCAATAATGGCTTCTGTTTCTCCCCCACCTTCCAAATCTTGCAGGAATGTCTCTTATGGGTGGAATCAAAACCAGTACCCTGCTGGCACGGGAATCTGGGAAATGTAGTCTTTTGGTTTCCAGCAACTGGCGACACAGGAGGAGCTCAGGAGCGCTGGGATGGTATTGAGTGCTAACAGTCAGTATCCAGCACAAAATGCATGTGGAAATTAGAAAAACATACCAACAAAGAAAGCCCTGCAAGGTGTTAAGGAGATAACATTTGTGAATTTTCTTTGACAACGAAAATGTGTGATGCAAATACAAGGTATTTTGTAGCCAGAGAGGGTTCAGAATCTTAGGCAGAATGTTTCAATGAAACAATGCATTTTTTTCTAAAAAAAATCCAGATAACTGACAATTATTTTTTGTTTTAATTTTCTGAATGATTATTTCAAAACTCTTGTTTTAAGGGAGTGACTATATGTGCATTTGTCAGAGAGTATCTGTTTATTGTGTGATGGTTTTGCAGGTGCAATTTTGTTTTCTTTGTGTTGGTGTGGGAGTCTATGAGTGAGGAACCCCATTATTGCATTCCTGCAGTGAGCAGAAGTGTGCAATTCATGTCTTATCGTTAGATAAGTGCTAACTGAGAGGGGGGCGTGCCAACCTGATTTGAGTCTGGACACACTGATTCAGGCCTTAATTTCAAGGAGGAGAGGCATCAAGACTCCTGATTCGCTCTCTTCCCTGTTCACACTCCTGGTTGCAGCTGCCGTGGGAAGGCGCTGGACACTTTGGTCCACAAGGTGGCTTTTCAGTGGCGGGGGCTTAACCCAGCTTCGTGGGAGGGCAGCTCTCCCCCTGAGAGTTTTTTTTCTGCTTGGGACTGGCTTTTTTGACTTCACAGGTGAATCTGGAGAGGACAGAAATTCATCCTCTCAGAGCAGAAAGGCACCCTGCTCTCTAGGCAGCTCCTAAATCATTCCAAAAAGCAATTCTCTGCCACCATTCGGGCAAGGGCCTCGCCTCTTCCGTCTCTCCATTTTCCCTTTGTGCCATTCGCTTCATTATGAATTAGCTGCATGAGGTTGATCTGTCTGACATGACCTTCACTGTATCTCTGGGTGCCGAGAGCCTGGCACAGAATTGACGTTCAGTATTTTGTCATCGTATGAATATGTCAGGTACTGTGCTGATACTGGGATGCAAAGATGAATAAGACCCAGACCCTGCCCTGGAGGAGGACAGAGACCAACAATTAAAATGAAACCAACAATTAAAATGCAGTAAGGCCAGGGCTATGTCAGAGGGGAACGGGAACGCGATAAGGGAGCCTCGAGGAGTGGAATCTGATTCTGTAGTCAGCAAATGTTTCTTGGAAGAGATGACTAAGCTGAGTTTTGAAGGTTGTAGGAGTTTTCTAGGTGGAAAGTGGGAGACAAGCATTCCAGGTAGAGAGAACAGCTTGGGCAAAGGCACGAAGGAAGCATGAAGTACCATGATGTGCTCAGGGAATTGTAAAGTGTTTAGAGTGGCGGGAGCATAGGGATAAGGAGGCAAATGGTGGGATATAGGCTGGGGGAGGGTCTGGTTGTGGGGTCAGGGTGTCCAAGTATGACTGTGCAGGCTGTTTGCTTTACAAGGGCACCCGGCTGAGGTGGGGGGCGGGTGCTGAGTTAGAGCTCTGGCTTCACAGAGCAAGCATGTGCTGGCAGCTACATCCTTCCAGAAAAAGCTCTATTGCAGCAGTTCTCAACTTGTGTGGTTGTGACCCCTTTGGGGGTCGAACGACCTTTTCACAGGGGTTGCCTAAGACCATCGGAAAACACATATATAATTACATATTGTTCTTGTGATTAATCACTATGCTGTAATTATGTTCAATTTGTAACAATGAAATTGGGGGTCACCACAACATGAGGAACTGTATTAAAGGGTCACGGCATTAGGAAGGTTGAGAACCACTGCCTATTGTAATTTGCACAAAGGCTACTATGGGCCAGGAGTGTCTCTGTGGAGGGCCTTGCAGATCTTGCTCTAAGCAGCGGTTCTCAACCTGTGGGTCGCGACCATCGGAAAATACATATAGCATATAAGATATTTACATTCGATTCATAACAGAAGCAAAATTACAGTTATGAAGTAGCAACAAAAATGATTTTATGGTTGGGGGTCACCACAACATGAGGCACTGTATTAAAGGGTCGCGGCATTAGGAAGGTTGAGAACCACTGCGGGTTCACCTTTATCTGGGGCAGTGGTTCTCAAACTCTGTGCTTCATAATCACCTGGAGGGTTTGTTAAAACAGAGATTGCTAGGCCCCACCTGGAGGGTTTCTGACTTAGTAGGTTTGGGTAAGGCCTGTGGATTTGCATTTCTAATATGTTTCAAGTGATGCTGATGCTGCTGGGCCAGGAAACACACTCTAGGATTTCTGATCTGGGAAACAGGAAGCCATGGGAAAGGGTTAGGTAGGAGAAGCAGAGCCAGGGCCCCAGGTTAGGAGGATCTGTTTTCTGGGATTAGGCTTTCCCATTCCCCTGTGAACAGTCGGGCAGCTGAATATATATTTCAAGGACAGTGGGTGCACAGTACTCCCCATCTTGTCCTGCCGGGTCAAGGTTAATGGCTCTGTTCATTCAAATGGGAGTTCTACCCAATCCTGCCCCTGCTTAAGGAAGTTTTGCTCACAGATGTTTTAAGGAGTGGTCATATTATTACAAGAAGCTCACCCCTGAGCTTTTAAATAGTGAGCTCCCATGTGACTTAAATATTTGTTTACCCTTTATTAATTACTCCCTGGAGAAGCTGGGGACCAGAGAAACTAAATCCACCAACTAAAAGATGAGTCATGCCTAATGGTAAAGTTTCCTTGAAAACTCTTATTATTTTCATAAACTGTGTGCGTGTGTGCGTATGTGTGTGTGTGTGTGTGTGCACACGCTTGTGTATGGAGAGGGGAGGGGGAAGGAAGGACTGGAACCACAGAGCATCAAGACCTCACACACAGTGGTAAATGTTTGCTGAATGAAGATGTGACAAATGGCCCGGGCATGGTGACGGAAAATCCAGGGACAGTGAGTGGGGGACTGTGGCTGCCAGGAAGCTGCCAGGTGGTGTCTGGCTCTGGCTAGGGTTCACAATCTTGGCTTGGGAAGCCAGACCTTCCAGGAGCCCAGTCCTCTTTTGTGGCCCCTGAGCCTACACATAAGATATCCTTTCCTATATGGAGAGAATGGCTGCTCCCTTCCTCCCCTTGGAGCTCAGGCCCTGCCTGCCCTTCCATTGGGGACTGGAGCTGAGAGGTGGTGCGGGAGAGGGAGCCCATCTCTATTCTCTGCCTGGGATAAGCTAACGTGGAGAGACAGGTGGGGAGAGTGGATCCTGGGAAGAACATCCAACCCGATGATCTCCTGCCCTTTTTCAACCTCAGCCCAGCCTTTCCCGAGAGCGAGGGCCGCACAGGTGCAGCCACATCTCTATTACTCACTGATTTAGGTTGCCTATTAGGGAGCCTCATGCTGGCCAAAGGGCTGCCATCCCCAACTAGCTCAACTGTTTCCAAACCAAGACTGTCAGCAGTGTTATTGGGAGAAGGAGAGCCTTGTCAGAGGCAGCCGGATTCTGCCTCCAGATGTCGAGGAGAAGAGGAGACGGGAGGACGAAAAGAAGAGTCTGCTCAGAGGCTGCAGTCAAGAACAGGTTGTTCTTAATTAAGCCCGCTCCAGGCAGTACATTTTCATAATCCCCCATTAAAGAGGTCCTAATGTGTGAGTCATTGTGGGAGCTCTGATCCCCTGAGTCAGCACTGTTCTGTGTCTGAGGCTTCTCAAATCAAAAGGCCAATCTATTTCAATTGCTCAGGCTTTCTGAGCACCTGAGATGTGCCCGGCCCTATGCCAGATATCGTACCAAGTCTAGAGAGGGACCCGACCATGAATATGGCTTTAGCCTCTGCTGCCCAGGGCCTCAACTAGACCCTGACCTTGGAGGAGAAACATGGGCCCAGGAGCACTTGGTGTGGAGCTACTCCAGGTGGGCTCAGTCTTCCTGTGATGCCAGGAGGCAGTGGGACAGACGGAAGCTTACTGGGTTTGATGGTGGGGGTGTGAGTTTCATTCATTTAGCAAAATGTTGTTGTCTCATGGCAACCTCTTCCAAAATAGGGGGTGTTCTGCAAGATAGAGAGGTGGATAGCAAACAGCCTGTGACAGTTCCTCATGAGACACTCCAATTATAACCATGTGCCTGGAGGATGACAGGGCGTTCCGTAAAGATGTAGGTCAGATAGTGGAGAAGCCTTGCTTACGTGACCTCTGTGGAAATGTGCAAGGTCATTATGCTGCCACGCAGAGCAGCTCCTCCCACAATGCATTGGAAAACTGGTACAATAGGTAATTACTTCGAAAAATGTATCATACAAAAAATGACTCAACAAGAATCTTGACTAGATCTACAACTATTAAATGAACTAGACCATCAGTAATAATCTAATTTGAGAGCTAGTAGGCAAAGATGTTTTTATAGGAGATTGCTAGGAAACCTTAAAAAAATCAGATAATCCCTCTTAAACTAATTCAGATAATATAAAAAGAGAACACCCAACCTGATTATCTTCTGCCCGTTTCTGGAGAGGGGAGGGGGAAGGAAGGACTAGAACCACAGAGCATCAAGTGGTGCTAGTCCTTCCTAGAAAAGAGAAAAAGCTACCCTTCTTAGCTCTTTAATAAAAATGGATAAGGATAAGAAATAGAATACAGGGTAATAATATTAACATGGGTGCAAAAATCCTAGGTAAACCAGTTGCATTAAGAAAAATATTACACCCAAGTAGGACTTACTCCTGGAATTGAATGACAGCTCAATATTAAAGAATATGTTGGTGTAATATACCTCACTAACAAATGTAAAGTCATATGATTTTTTTTTTAAAATATATTTTATTGATTCTTCACAGAGAGGAAGGGAGAGGGACAGAGAGCCAGAAACATCGATGGGAGAGAAACATCGATCAGTTGCCTCCTGCACACCTCCTACTGGGGATGTGCCCGCAACCAAGGCACATGCCCTTGGCCGGAATCGAACCCGGGACCCCTCAGTCCGCAGGCTGACGCTCTATCCACTGAGCCAAACCGGCCAGGGCTAGTCATATGATTTTTTAATGCAGAAAAAATCATTCTGTAAATTTATACATCATTTATTTTTATATAATGTATTGTATGGAATTTATAGTATCAACATATTGTCTCTTATTATTAAAATTATTAGAAAATTACAAATAGAAAAAATGATCATGATTAGAGATAGAGTACCAAAACCCTGAAATACACCTGGGAGAGCAGACCTAAGATAACTTTGAAGAAGAAGCAGGTTTGGGAGGAGGTGATATGATGCTTCTCCATCAGATAGCCAGACTTTTTATAAAAACTGTGCATTACCAACAGAGGGATGGAAAACAGACCAATAGGAGAGCTCAGAAACAGCCCTGTATGCACATGGAGTCTTGAATATGGCAGATGTGGCATTATAAGTTGGTGACAATAGAAGGGACCATCAATAAACTAATTACTTCTTTTTATAGAAAAATAAAATTACACCCCACCTTTCACCAAATGCAAATATATATTCCAGGAAGGCTAAAGATATAAATGGAAAAGCAAAACTATAAACATTTTGGAAGAATATATGAAGAAATATTTTTATGGCTTTATGGTTAAGAAGGAATTTCTTAAGTTATACAAAGCAAAACCAGAAAAAGATTGACAGTGTGGACCACCTTAAAGTGGAAAGCCACACCATAAATTAAATAACGTGACAAGACTTAAGTTGAAAGAAGGCTCATTTCAGTCCAAGGAAAATTAGCATTCAGTATATCTAAAGGACCTATTTACTTATTCTTTCTTTTAAAAGGAACTATTTAAATCAGTAAGAAGAAAAAAGCCAGAAAATCAGGAAAAGAATACTAGCAGGCAACTACAGATGGAGGAACCCAAATGACCAATAAACATACAGAAAGATGCTCATGCTCATCCTCACTGGCCAACATTATAAAACAAATCACCTCAGGTTGTGGAGAGAATTTGAAGAAGTAGGAACTCATGCACAAATCAGTGAGAGTGCAGATTAATTCAGTGACTTTGGATTAATAGACTGTAAATAGAATTTATAGACTGTAAAACTGAAGATGTGCATTGTATCAGCCAGTGTTCTGGCTGGAAGCAGCTGGAACGCTCAAATTTGGTAATCTGAGGAAAGTTTAATAATGGCACTATTTAGAAAATTATGGACAAGGAGCAGCAAAAGCACAAGGAATAGGGTAACCCCTAGGGACAAGTGTTAGTGGGCTGTTACCACCCCTAGACCTGAAGGAGGAAGCTGACTGCAGTTACTGGAAACTGAAGACCGAGATGGCTGTGAGGCGAAGGCTCCTGTGACCTTTAATGGAGGGGCCTATTCAGCCTGCTGCAACCCCACAGGGAGGGGTCTGGGAAAATGAACACCCTGACCTTGATTTCCTCCCTCTTCCAGTTTCCCTTGGGTCCTCTTCATGGGCCAAACACAATGGGAAGCAGAAGACAAGGAAGCCGGCTGATTAGCCCACATAACTCAGCTTCCTGGAATCCACAGCAGGAAAGAAAAGGTGCAGAGTGGCGTCTGAAAGAGTGGGCAGAGGAGAGTGACTCGCACTGAGGCCCTTTGACCAGCTATTACACTCCTAGGAACACACCTAGAGAAAGTCATACCCTTGTACGCAAGGAGATGTGTACAAAGTTGTTTGTGACAGCACTGTTAGGGATAGAGAAATTGCGTAAGTTGTAGTAACAGTACAAAAATGTGAATAGGAAAATAACCCCAACTTCAAGAGAATGGTAAAGGCTGGGATGGAGGGAAGGGAAGGAGATAGGAGTACTTCAGCTGTGTTTGTACTTTTTTTGTTTTTCATTTCGAAGTCAAACGGAAACAAATGTGGTAAGATGGCAACATCTGCTTAATCTCAGTGGTATGTGAGTTATTTACTACTTAGTCAATTTTATGTATGTTTGAAATATCTCATAATTAAAAATTTAAAAACAATAATGTAAGAAAATGTGAAATGATTTGAGAGGTATTTAGAATGTGAAAAAGAGAGCTAAATGTCACTTACCTAGTGCAGAATTTGACAAATTTTGTTCTTTAAAGGGCAACTTAGTTTCTCACAACTACTCAATTCTGGTGTTGTAGCATGGACACAGCCATAGGCAGTATCAAGTGAGTAGGTTGGCTGTGTTCTAATCAAGCTTTATTTAAAAACAGGTGGCCAGTGAATTTGACTCACAGGCCCTAGTTTGCTGAGCCCTGATATAGAGATTTACTTATCAGGCGTGCTTCTTTCCCCAAGAATGTGCTTTAAATAAGGCTCTGTGGAATAGCTGCACTCCCAACCCCAACCTGCAAAGCTACAGATTGACTGACAGCAGTTTGCTGTTCAGACTCTCCTCACCACCAGTCAAGGTATGGCGGCTGAAGAGTGGGCTCTCACGTGTCTTCATATTTGTTTTGCTGTGGACATTAGCGGCTTTCCCAGGCTTCATGTCAGCCTGTTTGTATGTATACTTTGGAAGAGCTGAAAGGGCTGCAATCCTAGAGTTACCTCTGATTCATGCTAAGCAGAATGAACAAAACGGTAAAGCATTAGCACATTTTTAAAACACACAGGCATCATGAACAGGCTATTGTGACTTGAAAACCTGGCATATGATTGGGATTATATAGTTGGTGTTATTTTATGAGCTTAAATGGAGAGACAGCTTGTGCAGTGGTTAGGGACATGTACTTTGGGCTGATACGGAACCAAAACCTCTCTCATAGGGAACCAAAGCCTGTTTCAGTTGTCTATTGCTCCAGAACAGTGGCAGTCACCAAGGCTATGAAGATGAACACAGTGAATATACATAGAGTTGCTCACGCTAGTGCTTGGCATAGAGTAAGTGCTATGTGTGTTTGTTAGAAAAAACATACAGGAGGCCTGGCTGGCATAACTTAGTGGTTGAGCATCAACCTGTGAATCAGGAGGTCACGGTTCGATTCCCAGTCAGGGCCCAGTCAGGGCACATGCGGGGTTGCAGGCTCGATCCTGTGTGGAGTGTGTAGGAGGCAGCCGATCAATGATTCTCTCTCATCATTGATGTTTCTATCTCTCTCCCTCTTCCTTCATCTCTGAAATTAATAAAAAAAGAAAAAGATTTGGACTTTGAACTCATTCTTTCAGTTACTCAGCAACCTGTGATGGAGCCACAGTGCAGGTCTCTGTTAAAGGTGCTGGAGATGGAGAGTGGGGACAGAATCTGTGTCTTCTGCCAGCATCATGAAACTGTGGCAGGCCTACTTGTTAGCTTGCAGGTGGTTGAAATCTCAGACCTTCACATTCCTGGACACCACGCAATAGGACATGTATTATTCTCTGAGGAAACACAAGATGATTGTGTGTGTGTGTGACTTAGATACATGGGGATACATGTATATGTTTAGTGAGAAGGTCATCCGAGGAGGCATTGTGGCAGAAATGACATTTGAGCTGGGTCTTGAAAGGTGAGTAGGAGCTTTTCAGGCAGACTCTGTATGGAAGGGCATTTCCTCAGAGAAACAGAAAAATGCAAAGGCCCAGAGGAACCTTTGGGAAATGTGGGTAGTTTCATAAGAGCAGATAAAGAGGCAGCTTCGGGAATCCTGCCCAGAATTCCCAAGTTACCTTTAGTCATGTGGCCTTTGGCAACCTCATATGGTGACACAGAACTTTGAAGTCAGATGGAACTGACTTTGAATCTTAGCTGTGGCATAGGTCCTCTGTGACATAAAATTTCCTCATCTGTAAAATGGGGATAATAGTATCTTCCTCATAGAAGTAGCTGGAGATGAAATGAAATGATGTAAGAGAAAGCACTTGATGGTGTGCTGGGCATGTTGTGGGTACTTGAAAACAGTAAATGTTACTCTGTACAGAGCTTCTTTGAGGTGTGTGTGTGTGCACATGAATACAGGAAGATAACAGGCACACAGCAGGGTCTTATACATGGCAACCCCCTTCCCCCTCATTGTTTAATACCCTGTCTTTGATATTGAAATGGGCTGTATCCCAGGGAATAAAAGAAGGCACATTAATATAGAGTAGAGACAAATCTGGATCCCAACTATAGCTCTGTCACCACCCATATGATTTTGGCAAATTACAACCCTTCTCTGAATCCCCATTTTATTATCTGTAGAATGGGAAATATTAAGACCTAACTCAAAAGGTTGGTATGAGGGCTAAAGGGGGATAATACATCTAAAGTGCCTGGCATGGTTTTTAGGAGCTCAAGAACAGTTATTGTGATGTGAAATTGCTTTGTTTGGCATAAAGCACTGTATACTGTAAGAAGCTATTATTTTATTAAGGCAAAATTCATGGTTCCAAAGGTTAATGGCTATTTCAAGCCAAGGTTTCATTTTTCTGCTGACTCTGCTTTTGGAGATGGGGTGGTGGAAGAACAATGCCTTCATTTCCTGAGCTGTCTAGGGACTGGCATTGTTCCTCGTACTCTGTAGCAATCGGACTAGCCACAGAGCAGCCCGCCCAACGTCCAAGAAAATTCCACAGGGTTGGGTCTTGATGTCCCAGGGCAAAGGACATGTTTGTAATTGTGTGAAATGTGATGGAACATGAAATACAGATAGCATGGGAAACAAGTTCCAGTAACTGAAAAATGATTCTAAGGTAGCTTAAAATTTGAAATTTTCTATGGAAACCAAAAATTAGAAAAATTATGAGCGCCATCTTGTGGTGAGATCTCTATTTAAATGTCATTGGAGAATATTCCTTCCCTTATGCAGACCTCTTAGAAGGCAGACAGCATTCGTTGGTCCGTCCATCCATCCATCCATCCATCCATCCATCCATCCATCCATTCTTCCATCCATTTGTCCACTCATCCATCTAGTAATCCACTCAATCATTTGTTCATTTGTTGAATGTTTTCTATGCTTTGGTCTGGGAGATGCCAGGGCCCTGCCTGGAAGGACCCCACAGATGGTAATAGTAGATACGGACAAACCAACAGTGCTGGGGATCTTGATAGAGGGCACTCAACCCAGTTCTTGTTGTTGAGGTAAAGGAGATAAGCAGGGAAGGCTTCCTAATGGAAGTGGCACCTAAACTGAGATCTGAAAGACGAGTAGGAGTGTGCTAGATTAAAAGGATGTCTCTTGTATTCATTCCCCTTTTGGGGGGGCTACATGTTCTGTGCTGTATTGTACATTGCTGGCCTTCTGACCCCCACCTTAGTAGTAATGACAAATTGGAAGGTGTCCAGGAGATGTGGTCAGGTGTGGTGAAGGACATTTAAAGAAACTGAAGAAGAGCTATAAAATGAAGTGCCTGATAACGGGAACAGATTCTATTACCTAAGATTAATGCTCCCTATTAATATTAGAAGGTATTAATAGTTGCCATTATGTTGGGTTTTTCATTTAATAGAATTTGTTATGCCCACATCAGCAGAGCTGTGTTAGTGTGGGCTATTGGCCAAGATGTGGGAATGGCCTCATTATATGTGGCTGAACACATAATGGTGTTCTGCATCGGGAATTTACCTCTATTATCTGTTACAGGTTGTTAATTGATAAATGTATTATAGAAAAAACGCCCTGCAGCAAGCCGATCACATTGGTAAGTGTTTGTCCCACGTCTGAAGGATGGATGGCCCTTAGCAGTCATCCTCCGTTTCCCTTACAGGCTCTTGGGATTAATGCTGAGCAGCACTGACATTTGCCTTCGCAAAGCACACAGGAGCTCAGCAGGCCTGAGTTGGGTCTGCTGCCTGCAGACAGAATACTGGTAAGTGCTCTCCAGTTTGGCACAGTCCCCACCATTCCCAATCGCCTCTTCACTTTAAATCGTCTGTCCATTACCTCTTGCATCACCTTTGCGCTATTGTTCTCCTTATGATAGAGAAGTACTGTTTTTCTATATCCATGTCTTTAGTAACACCAATGAAAGGCTGACCAAAAAGGGGTTGTTTATTTCATGAAAAATGGTGGAAAGCATCTTTCTTTGTGGGATTAAAAAATATTCATATGCATTTAACATATAAAGTGTGTCTGAGTCTTAGAGCTTGTCTATCTTTTCCAATCATATCATTTCCTTAGACTTTGTATTTGCTTCAGGGTAAGCAGGAGCAGCCCTGGGCAGTGTCCCAGAGCAGGCATTGTTGACGTTGATTGTCATCTCCTCTCTAGTAGCACCCCCTCCCCAAATCCCATCACAGTCCATCCATAGCCTGGCCATAGTTAAGGGGTCATGGATGGGACTTAAGGGCAAGACCCTAACGTTTCAACAATTTTTTTCTCATGGGTCCTTGCTTTCCTTCTTTATTGTAACTCAAGTCTGAAGTAACGCGATATTTTATTGGGATGGCCTTGGTGTTTCATTGTGTACAGTTAATTATGTCTAAAGTAATTTGTTTTCTCTGTGGCCAGCAATCGATTTGTGAGTTCACTAATCTGGCTCCTGCCTCCCAGCCCTGACCACTCACAACTGGAGTAAATGGATTTCAACTTCAGGTTCAGTCCTCCCCAGGCTCCTTCCTCCAGGATCTGGAGCTAGTCCTGGCTTCAGTGGTGGGGGCGGGAGGGGATGAAGAAATCCTGGGGATGAGCATTAGTGCTGTCCTGCTGCCTGGGTGGGTCTAACTCTTACCCAGATCTGGTGCTGGCTTCTGCTTTGTCCCTCTGACCAAATGTTAGCTCTTGAGGACTTGCCTCAAGGAACTTCCAGAACCTTCTGTTCCTGTTTAGAACAGTTAATGTGGTCAGATAGACAGTTTTTTTTCACTCAAGCTACTGGTCCTTTCAGCATTCTTCAAGGAAAAGGATTATGAACAAAGGCCATTAAAAAAAAAACTAAAGAAGTTAGTTTGATCAATAAGAATATTTGCCACATTAGCTAATAAGGGGCAAACCACCACTGTATTAGAGAAATTGATGGTGTAATAGAAAATAATAGTGCTTAAGCTTAAATTATATATTATGTTTATATATATATATATATTTTATTATCTTAGTTAATTTATATATGTGCAGATATTAATCCAAGTCTAATCTCCTTAAAACCAATACAAATGTATAAACTTAAATATAAACAACATTCAGATAAACTTTTACAAACTTGTAAAATATAAATAGCTCCACAAAGCTAATACAAGCTATTCTACATAGCTTCTACAGGAACCCATGAGCCTGGTTGCCTCTTACAAAATGGGCAGATAAAGAGACTATGGTTTGTTCTGTGGCAGGCAGTGGTATCCCCCAAACCCAGTAAAACATTCTAAAACAAGTTGTTTTCAGACTCCACCTGGAGGAAACTGAGGCTGCATAACACCTGATCCATGGGGCCTGTCCCCAAAGTCCTAGTGATAGGCTTGATTGACCTGCAGCTCACCCTGCATGGTCTTTGGCCAGTCTCAGTGGTTATCATAGCCCAGGACAGGCTGTGTCTTGCTTCCTGGAGCCAGTTGCCCATAACCCCACCTGCTCCAGGAAACCAAGCACCAAATCTCAAGGAACAATTCAAACTCCTTCCCAAGTGCTGCAACCAACCTTATTTGAGCTGACAATGCACTTATTAATTTGACCTTTCTATTCTTATTTTCCCTAAAACTCAATACTCTCAACTGAGTTGTACAGGTTATATATATATTTTAAAAATATATTTTTATTGATTCCAGAGAGAAAGAGAGAGGGAGATAGAAATAGAAACATCAACAATGAGAGAGAATCATTGATCAGCTGCCTGCTGAATGTCCCACACTGGGGATTGAGCCTGTAACCCGGGCATGTGCCCTGACTGGGAATCGAACCATGACCTCCAGGTTCATAGGTCAATGCTCAACCACTGAACCATGCCAGCTGGGCTCAGGTTATATTTCTATACATAATTTCAAATATATTTTAGGATGAAGTGGGGTCTGAGTGAATGAATGAATGATCATGTAAACACAGTAGGGTATGTGTGGTGTTAGAGGTCAGTTCTAGAACCAGATAGGCCTGAGTTTTAACTTTGTCTTGCCACTTATGAGCTATATGACCTTTAACAAATTGCTTGATCTTCCTAGGACTTGGTTTTCTTATCTGTAAAATAGGGATCATAATAATATCTATTTTATAATGTTGTTGAGAGGATTAAATAAGATAGCACAGTGCCTGGCACATAATAGGTACTCAATAAGTTGTAATGTCATCACCATCATCATTAATTGAACATATATGTATATATAATGTATATATGTACACAGACCTTTGGGCTAGGCACAAGGGATACCAAATTCTCTCCACCCTCAAGCTGCTTATAACAGATCTGAGGTCTTTTCAGGAGCTGCTCCGAGTGGGATTAATAGTCAGACTGATTTGATGCCAAATCAACTGAATTTGAAACCAGAGCAAACAGAATTCTCCCCATCACCCAACTCTGATTAGGGTGGAATGAATTCTAGAGCCTGTGTTCTAGAATTTGACTGCATATTGAGGGCTTGAGTGTCCAGGTGGGAAGATGGGAGGACCCACAATTTTTTCATAGCTTGGACTTCACTTAGTTTGGAAAGTCTCATAATGGTGGCAGCTGAGGTCCCTCTACGCTCACTGGCGATGACACTGAAGACACAGCAAAAGCGCTGTGTCCTGCCAGTGGCTACTGCACAGGCTCAGGCCATCATTCCTTCCCATAGCTGAAAACATATAAACAAATTTATAAAGATACCATTTCATTTTTTGTTTCCTTATTTCTGAGTCAGTACAAAAATAGCTTGTTTTCTGGAGCTTCAAGAAAGCTCAGATGGACATGTTAGCCAGGAAGTAATGTGCCTTCTTTCTGGGTTGGTCGTCCACAATGCATTCAAATCCAGATAAAAATATGTAGGGCTTTGTTCAAAATCTATCAATTGGGCCATTTTCTCAATAACAAACAGATGGCTCCTGTGAGTTATTCAGAGGGAGAACATTTTTCCCCCCTTTTGTTCATCTGAATTTTTATAGTTTAAAAGAATTAGTGTTTAATCCCAATTCCAAAATTGTTAATTAGTTTGTATTTGCTTCACTAAATCTGTTACATAGATTTTTATCCCTCCAGCTGCATCTCCCTGGCAGCATCTGGTGTCAAGTTTGCAGAAATAATGTTGGTTTTACAGCCAAAAATCAGAGGTTAAACCTCCAGGACTACAGATGTGACAGCATTAAAAGAAAATTCATCACCCCAAAGGCGTTCATTCCCATATATTTTAGAATCAGCCCAAACATGAGCCAGGGTTCTTTTTCCCTTTTCATTCTTCGGGAGCACTGTGGCTCAGTTCCTTCTTGATTTATGTGTGTGGTTGTTGATGAGAGCTCCCGGGGAGACCTCAGCCCACCCCAGCCATAGTCTTGGAAAATTAGCAGAGATCTTCTAGCTCAATCCTTTTTCTGTTGCTTTCAGAAGCTTGTATCCCAGGCTAGGGCTATACAAGACCAAGGCAATTCATCACTTCAGCTGGTAAAGGGGTGGTGTAGGAAGAGCTGTGCAGGCAGACACAGCTCTGTAACTTTACCTACAGTTAGGGGCCATGATGGAGCAGAGCAGCAAAAGGAAGGCGGTGTCTATTATTGTAAATGAACAGTTTTGAACTTGAATCTCTTGCGGGGGAGCAATTAGGTAAAAGCCAGCAAATGATCCTAAAGACTGGGGGTATTTATAATAGGGAAAGGCTGTTGGACAGTAATCCATCTAGGCATTTGTGACAGGCTGAATAATGGCCTTGGGAGACACCAGGTTCCAACCCTTAGGACCTGTGAATGTGACTTTACAAGGCAAAGGGGACTTTGCAGATGTGACCAAGTTAAGGCTCTTGCGATGGGGAGAGTATCCTGGATCTTCTGAATGGGCCCTAAATGTAATCACAAGTGTCCTTATGGGAGGGATGCAGAGGGAGATGACTCAGAAGAGCAGAAGGCGAGGTGATGATGGAGCAGGTGCGATGCCCTTTGAAAATGGAGGAAGGAGCCACAAGCCAAGGAATTCAGGCAGAAACAAGCAGCTGAAGAAAGAAAGGAAATGGATTCTCCTTACAAAGCCTCTAGGACAGCTGTGGGCAAACTACGGCCTGCGGGCCGGATCCGGCCCGTTTGAAATGAATAAAACTAAAAAAAAAAAGACTGTACCCTTTTATGTAATGATGTTTACTTTGAATTTATATTAGTTCACACAAACGCTCCATCCATGCTTTTGTTCCGGCCCTCAGGTCCAGTTTAAGAACCCATTGTGGCCCTCGAGTCAAAAAGTTTGCCCACCCCTGCTCTAGGAGGATCCAGGACTGGCTGCACCTCGATTCCAGTCCAGTGAAGCTGATTTTGGAGTTCTGACAACCAGAACTGAAAAAGAATAAATTGGTGTTGCTTTAAGCCACCACTTTCGTGGTAATTTGTTACAGCAGCCACAGGGAATGAATACAAAAGTAAGTTTTCCTTGCCTAATGCCAACGAGGTCCCCTCCAGCAGGTATTTTATAGGGCAAGGAGAGCACTCACCTCCCCAGGAAGTTTCTACTTTGTACAGGTATGGGCAGCTGCAGCTGGAAGCAGAAATGGAAATAGAATAGCAACTGTGAGCTCTGTGGGGTTGGGGAAGAACATTTGTTTTTTAGATCCTCACCCGAGGATGTGCTTAGAGAGAGCATGTGCTGTGACCAGGAATCAAACCGGCAACCCTTTGGTGCACAGGATGATGCTCAGCCAACTACGACACTCCGACTGGGCAGGGAAGACCATTTTTGAGCATCATGGAGAGGAGACAGTAGTAGACAGACTGAGAATTCTCAGCAATTGGCATATGTGCATAAATATTAGGAAAAGGCCAGGTAAGCATGGAGAGCATAGGCCAGAGGAAGTTGGAAAGCAGAGATGACTAGAACGAGAATCCAGACAGGGATGAAGCCAGAGGTGTGGCCTAGGCACATCCAGGGCTCCTGTGGAGAGGGATTGGCAGTGCACAGCCCAGCGTCTGTGGTCGTGCCTTCAGGTGTTACTCTGGAGGGCGGGAGGGGGTCTGAGAGTGCAGATCTCTGGATCCGCCGTTCCTATTTCATTCAGAATAACTCTGAGTTTTTATGTTGGACACATCAAGCTTCCAGGTGGGATTTCATTTAAGAAAATATTCCACTGGTAAAAAAAGGTTCTTTTGTAACTTTTCATTTTGATGTTTAAATGCACGAAAAGTTGCAATAGTACAAAATAGCCTTCATCCAGATTCACCAAGAGTTAGCATTTTGCCCCACTGGCATGAACATTTGTTCTCTCTTTCTAAGTATAAACATGTCTGAATCATTTTAGAGTAAGTAGGCATTAGATCCCTTTATCCCTAAATACATCAGTGTATATTTTATAAGAACAAGGACATTTTGTAGAATGTTTATTACAGTACAGTGATCAAAATTGGGAAATTAAACATTGACAAAATACTGTCATCCAATCCACAGTCCAAATTCAAATTTTGCCAATTGTCTTTATAGCTATTTTTTTTTCCTGGTTCAGGATCTGGTCCAGGTTCACACATTGCATTTAGGTGTCACGTCTCTCTCCAGTCTTCTTTAATTTGGAATATTTCCTCAGCTTTTGTCTTTCACAGCTTCACCATTTTTGAAGAGTACAGGTCAGTTATTTTGTAAATTACCCCCAATTTCAGTTTGTATAATGTTTCCTCATGACAGGATTCACATCATGCATTTTTAGTTTGTATACCACAGAAGCAGTGCTG
Source organism: Myotis brandtii (assembly GCF_000412655.1). NCBI lineage: Eukaryota > Metazoa > Chordata > Mammalia > Chiroptera > Vespertilionidae > Myotis > Myotis brandtii. The sequence goes on from NW_005366171.1 coordinate 3,243,873, forward strand.
TGTCCTTGCCAGAACACTGTATTGGAAGGGATGTGATATTGTCAAAGGACGGTGACCTTGACCTCATGGTTAAGGTGGTGTCCTCCAGGCTTCCCCACTGCAAGTTCTCATTCCCCCCCTTGTGACTAAGTAATTTGTGGGATGATACTTTAAACTTTGTAAACACCCCGTTCCTTATAAAACCATTAGTTTTAGCATCAAAATGGTTTTTCTAACTCCAACATTCCTTCTACATTAATTAGTTGTCATACTTCTGTAAGGAAGCTCTTTCTCTTACCTCCCAGTGATATATTCATTTATTTAATTATATCCGTATACACACATGGTTCTTACTTTATTCAATGGGCTATAAGTCACTATAATCACTATTTATTTTGATGCTGACATGTACTCAGATTTGGTAGTGGGAGCTCCATCAAGTTGGCTCCTGCGCTTTTTGATTTGTCCCTATAATTTTTTGAGCACTTCTTTACTTTCTGTAGCAAGCTATTCTAGGTCCTTCTTGCCGCAACCTTGGAGTCAGCCATTTCTCCAAGGAACCCTCACTATTATTATTATAAGGAATAATATTTAGAAGATCTGGGTAGTAGGTGTGTTCATTGCTACTGGTGTATCATTGCTTCTAGGCCCCTTCAGCTTATAGACCAAGACAACACACACACACACACACACACACACACACACACACACACACCCACCCCTATCTGTTTATCCCATATCTCTAATTCCAGTCCTACACCACAGGGTTCATCCTAAGCTTCTCCCATTTCATATTTGTAACAGCTGTTACTCCCAGTGAGAAACCTGGCTCCCACAATTTCAATTTATTTATTCATTTGCTCAATCCTATTTGTCACAGAACGTAGTTTCAGAATGGCTAACCCATACCACTGCAAAAAAATCCCCACACAAAAACAGAAACAACAACAATGAAAAACAAAACAAAACCACACACAAGAAAACATGTCTGTAAATAGAATTATTTATTTACTGTTCTTTTTGTCTTTAGATTGAAAGTACATAGTCAAGGTTCTGTGTTAAAAAATTACTTGGGCCCTAGCTGGTTTGGCTCAGGGGATAGAGTGTCGGCTTGCGGACTGAAGAGTCCTGGGTTTGATTCCGGTCAAGGGCACATGCCCGGGTTGTGGGTTCAATCCCCCAGTAGGGGGCGTGCAGGAGGCAGCCAATCAATGATTCTCTCATCATTGATGTTTCTCTCTCCTTCTCTCTCTCTCCTTCTCCTTTCCTCTCTGAAATCAAGAAAAAAAAACATAAAACAACAAAAAATTACTTGGGTTTGTTTTCTTGCTCTCCCTCTTCACCATTAGTTGTGTTATTCTTTTCAATTATGATTAGGTTCATTTTTTTCTGTTTATTTCAGAGATTTGACTTGATGTTTTTAGAAAGGTACTTAAAACATAAACATGATTCTATACTTCAAACTATATCAAAAGTTACTCTCACTGAAGCATCACTCCCTTATCCACCTGTCTCTCCAACCCCCCAGCCCCCGT
>NW_005366171.1:3245479-3258518 GCF_000412655.1 Myotis brandtii
TAACCCTTCTCTTTAATTTCTGGTATCTTTTTTTCCAATTTCCTTTTGCAATGAAGTAAGGAAGTATATAGAATTTTCTTGTTTCCTCTTCCCTCACAAAAGGTATAATACTTTAGCCTTTTGCAGTCTCCTTTTTTCACTTACAAAATATGTCCTGGAAATCTCTCCATGTCATTTCATAGAGATCATCCTCATTTTCTTTTAGCACTGCATAGTGCTCCATTGTGTGGATATAATTTAGTTTATTCAACACATCTCCTATGTGTGAGCATTCAGGTTGTTTCCAATATTTTGCAATTACAAATAATGCTGCAATGAATAAACTTGTGCATATGTAACTTTATATTGTTGCAGGTGTATTTTCAGCATAAGTTCCTAGAAGTGAATTTCTGGAACAAGAGGTAAATGCATATGTAGTTTTGTTAAGTACTGCCGAATTCCCCTCCATAAGGCTGTACCATTTTGCATTCCTATCAGCAATGCACGAGAGTGCCTGTTTCTCCCCAGCCCTTGCCACCACAGTGTGGTGCCAAGTTTTAAAATTTTTGCTAATTTGATAGTTGATAAGTGGTATTTCAGTGTGGTTTTAATTTGCATTTATCTTTCTATGAGTTGAATAACTTCTCATAAGTAACTGTTTTTATCTTTTTTTAGGTAAATTGTCTATTCATGAATTTTGCTCATTTTTCTATGTTGTTTGGTTCCTGTTTCCTCAATTTTTAAAAGTTCTGTATATATTACGGATATTAGACCTTTAGCTGTGATATATCTGGCAAATCTATTTTTGAAGAAAGTTTTAATGTCACTATTTTAGTTGGCTAGTAGCTAGCTGTAAATATGTATGCTTGTGTTGACTGTTAACAAACTCTATGCTGTTTACGTGTGTGTGTGTGTGTGTGTGTGTGTGTGGGGCATTTGGGGGGGGGTAGGGATGATTATAAATATCAAAACTCTTCAATTTAGCCTAGATTAAAATGAAAGTTAAATAGCCTTTTCAACAAATGGTATTGGACATCCATAGGCAAATAAAATGAACCTTGACCCGAGTCTCACGCTTTATACAAAAATTAACTCAAAGTGGAAAAAATTACCTCAAATGTAAAACATGAAACTATAAAACTTTTAGAAAGAAACATAGGATAAAATCTTTGGGATCTGCACTAGGTAAAGAATTCTCAGACTTGACATCAAAAGCATAATTTGAAAATGGACAAATTAGGGCTCATCAAAATTATACACTTTTCTCTATAAAAGCCCATGTAAAGAGGATTAAAAAAAGCTGTAGACTGGGAAGAATATTTGCAGACCAGACATCTGACAAAGGACTGGTATTTAGAGTATAAAGAACTCTCAAAACTCAACAGTAAAAAAAATCAAACTATCCAATTAGAAAATGGATAAAATATATACAATGCCAGAATAATGTTCAACCATTCTGGGTAACAGTTTGACAGTTTCTTAAAAATAAGATGCAACTCCTATAGAACCCAGCAATTGCACTCTTGGGAATTTATCCTAGAGAAATGAGGACTTACATTCACACAAAAGCCAGCGTCCAAATATTTATAGTTTTTTAAAAAATATATTTTTATTGATTTCAGAGAGGAAGGGAGAGAGAGATAGGAACATCAATGATGAGAGAGTATCATTGATTGTCTGACTCCTGCACACCCCCTACTGGTGGGGGGGATTGAGCCCACAACCTGGATATATGCCTTTGGCTGGAATTGAACCTGGGACCCTTTAGTCCACAGGTTGACGCTCTATCCACTGAGCCAAACCAGCTAGGGCTTATAGCTTTATTAGAGGCCCGATGCACAAAATTTGTGCAAGAGTAGGCCTTCCTTCCCCCAGCTGCTGGCACCGGCTTCCCTCTGGCCGCTGGCAGACACCTGGGACCTGGGTTTCCCTCACAGCCCTGGCTTTGTCTGGAAGGTTGTCCAGTATAATTAGCATACTGTGCTTTTATTAATATAGATTTGTAATAGCCATAAGCTAGAACCAGTCCAGATGTCCTACATCAGGTATATGGTTACATAAACTGTTTAGACCAGTGATTCTCAATCAGGACCCATACAGCTTCTTTGGAGTGTGTTTTGAAAATGTGCGGGAGTGTTTTTTGTGTCATGTTGACTGAGAGGTATACCTGATATTTAATGGACAGAACCAGGAATGTGAAATATCCTGCAACGCATGGGGCATTTTCCATAATGGGAATATTCTTCTCCCAAATCCCAGTGGCATCCCACTGAGAAATACAGGATTAAACAGCTAAAATCTTAGCAACTATTTATATACTCTGTCCTCTAAAACTAAAATGAAAGCTATAAGTTGAATTCCCAAGTTTGTTTATTAAAATGGACAGAATTTTCCTTCAACATTAAAAAATTTTGTTGTTAGGTTGCAAGGATTTTTAAGCTTGAGATTCTGAAAAAATTTTTTAATATGTTTTTATTGATTTTAGAGAGAGAGAGGAAGGGAGAGGGATAGATAGAAACATTGATAAAAGAGAGACATCAATTGGCTGCCTCCTGCATGCCTCCTACTGGGGATTGAGCCCGCAAACCGGGCATGTGCCCTGAATGGGAATCAAATCAGGGACTTCTTGGTTCATGATTCAACTCTTGACCACTGAGCCACACTGACTGGGCGAGAGTCTGAAATTTTGTTACAAGAAACAAATATTTATTAGAATGTTATTAGAATAATTAATTAGAATAAAAGGACAGTGTAGATGATTTTGAAGTAGAAACATAGCTATAGATGTACCTTTCAGTTTTATTGAGATATAATTGGCACACAGCACTGTTTAAGTTTAAGGTGTATAGAATAATGACTTGGCTTATATATATTGTAAAATGATTACCATAATAAGTTTAGTTAACATCTATCATCTCATATAGACACAAAAATGTTTTTCCTTATTATGAGAATTTTAGATTCTACTCTCTTAGCAACTTTTAAAAATACCATACAACAGTGTTAACTATAGTCATCATGTTGTACATTACATCCCCAGTAATGATTTATCTTATAACTGGAAGTTTGTTCCTTTTGCCCACCTTTATCCAATTCCTCAACCTCACCCTCCTCACCGCCCCCCCTCCTTACCCCCAGTCTCTGGCAACCACAAAACTGATCTCGTTTTCTATGAGGTTTTTTGTTTTGTTTTAGAGTCCATATATGAGTGAAATCATACCATATTTGTCTTTCTGACTTATTGTGTCTGACTTATTTCATTTATCATAATACCCTCAAGGTCCATTCTTGTTATAAATGGCAGAAATTCCTTCATTTTTATGGCTGAATAAGTATTCCATTGTGTATATAAATCACATTTTTAAATCAATTTATCTGTTGATAGACACTTCGGTTGTTCTCATGCTTTGGCTATTGTAAAGAATGCTGCAGTGAACATGGGGGTGCAGATAGCTTTTTGACATAGCGATTTTATTTCCTTTGGATATGTTCCCAGAAGTGGAATTACTGGATCATATGTTCTACTTTTAATTTTTTTAAATTAAAAGGAACCTCCATACTGTTTTCCATAGTAGCTGCACCAATTTACATTCTCACCGACAGTGCACAATGGCTCTCTTTTCTCCACATCCTCCTCAACGTGTGTTATCTCTAGTCTTTTTGATGATAGCCATTCTAACAGGTGTGAGGTGATAGCTTATTATGGTTTTGATTTGCATTTCCCTGATGATTAGTGATGTGAAGCATCTTTTCATGTACTTGTTGGTCATTAGGATGTCTTCTTTGGAAAAATGTCTATTCAGGTCCTTTACCCATTTTAAAATTAGATTATTTGCTTTTTTGTTTGTTTTGCTATTGAGGTGTATGAGCTCTTTATATATTTTGGATATTAACCCCTTATCAGATATAATTTGCAAATATTTTTCTAGATTTCGCAGGTTGTCTTTTCCTTTTGTTGACCGTTTCCTTTGCTGTGCAAGGGCTTTTCAGTGTGATGTAGAGCCACTTGTTATTTATTCTGTTGCTTGTGCTTTAGGTGTCATATCCAAAAAATCATGACCAAGACCCATGGTCAGGAGCTTTTTCCTTATGTTTTCTTCTAGGAAGTTAATGGTTTCAAGTTTTACATTTAAGTTTTTAATTCACTTAGTCAATGTTTGAAAGTTGTGTAAGATAGAGATCTAGTTTTATTCTTTTATGTCTGAACATCCAATTTCCCCAGCACCATTTATTGAAGAGACTGTTTTTTCTCCACAGTCAAATATTTGTTGACTGTACATACATCAGTTTATTTCTGGGCTCTCAATTTTTTCTGTTCCATTGGTTTATGTGTCTGTTTTTATGATATGCCTCACTTTAAAATGTATTTTACAACTAAAATGTAGTGAATCTGATTACCTAGAAAACATAATAGAGGATTTAAGAAATGCCTTTTCTTAGTAAATTGCACGAGGGCTCCCTTTTCTCCACATCCTCATCAACGTGTGTTATCTCTTGTCTTTTTGATGATAGCCATTCTAACAGGTGTGAGGTGATATCTCATTATGGTTTTGATGTGCATTTCCCTGATGATTAGTGATGTGAAGCATCTTTTCATGTACTTGTTGGTCATTAGGATGTCTTCTTTGGAAAATGTCGATTCAGGTCCTTTCCCCCTTTTTTTCTGTCTTTATAAAGTTCTGAGATAAAGGAACTGTTTTCCAAAGAAACAATCCTGATGGCTTTCGCAGTCACCATCTTAGCACCTGGATTGAGTGGGAAGATGCTCCTTTCAAAATGGGCCACAAATAAAACTGCTCCTGTTTGATCATTTATTCTTTACCCAGACATATTGTGCAGAAACTCAGGGTGACAGTGTGGGCCTGCTGCGCAGAGGTGGGCTGCCCCAGACGGAATCACAAACAAGGGGCGTTTGACAGACGTGGGAGAGAGATACAGACCCACCATAGAGACAAAGGTTGAGGAGACACAGTTTGCACAAATATTGGATTGTAGAGACACGGGCTTTATCGACAGGGGTTCCAAAGCATACTGTGCAGTTGGGTTATTTAGATGCAGGTTGTGTAGTGTAGACACTTGCTCTGAAGGCACGGATCGTAGAGACACAGCCTGTGACAAACACTTCCGTCCTGGCCTTAAGGCAGATTGTGCAGCATCCGCCCAGTGACAGCTGCCTGGACATGAGCTGGATGGGGACTTTGATGCCAGCACAGAAGGTCAAGGGAGGTAGGTGGCTCGGAGCCACTCCCTGCTCTGAGCACTGGCTTTGGCACTTTCCTTCCAACTCCACTCTCACCTCCAAGGGACTCATTTCTCTCTGTCTTTGCTTTGATATTCAGAACAGAGAAAACTCTCCGAGGCACTGCTGCCAATAGGATCCGCTCATTAGCTCATCCACCAACATTTCCCAAAGTGATGCATTCTGCCAGGCATGGCCCACCTGTAACCCATGTCCTAAGGACCTTAGAGGCTGGTAAGGGGACAGATGTGTACACACCCTCTCTGAGTCCAGCTGGGAGCACAGAGGAAGGTACAGTTCATCCCGGGGTGCCCTGGGGTGGCTTTAGGAAGGAGAGGCATTTTAGGTTGGCCTTGAAGGTTAAACAGGACTGTGAGGGGCAAAATAGGGGAAAGTATTCCAGGAAGAAAGAGCAGTAAAACCAAGGCATGGAGCCCTGAAAACCTCTGCCTGCTGGGACACAGAGGTGCCTAGGATGGCAGGTCAGCTTTAACACGGCATAGGGAGTACGGGTGGGCGTGTGATGGAAGTGAGACTGGAAGGTGAAAACAACCTCCTTTAGAAACTGACTAAGGGGCTTTAAAAGATTATGAAACAAATTCTGGGGTCTATTTCCTCGGTGAATTTGCATAATTGAGGGAGTGACCTCTATTTTACATTCATTTTGATATCTTATCTCCTTATTTGTTCTCTCACATATTGGTGTCTCATTTGAGACAAGGTGAGAAGAATCTCATTCTAATATGCGATTACCCCTACATTTCCAAGGGATTGGGCATCTCATGGGAGAAGGGAGGGATAAGCAGAAAGAAAGACACATATATATGGAGACACATAGAAAGACAGAGAGAAAGAGAGAGAGAGAGAGAGAGAGTCAGGGAAGGTTCTCACTGATGGATATAGGAAAGGCTGGGCTTCAGCTGGGCTTGGAGACCACCAGGGGTCAGTCTTGGGTTCTTTAAGAGGAAGCCAAGCGGCATTTGCTAAGCACTGGTTCTCACCTGAGGACCATTCAGAGGAATATATTCCACTTTAATATACTATGAAGTTAGCAGCTTTGAAATTCTTTACCACCAAGGGGCCCTTAAAACCAATGGAGCAGGAGTCTCAGGAATGACCCATATGTCAGGCTTGCTTGTTTATAGCCCTCAGGACCATAATAAAAGGCAATTTTAATCGCCTGGTGATTCCGGGCGGGCTTGTGGGGCCCAGATGTGTGAACCCACCCCTCAGGCCCAGGAGTCTGCCTGAGCTTGGGAGGAAGGGGTTTGGTGCTGGGCCTGCTTGAAAAGCCTCAGACCTAGGCCACATCCAGGGCTAGGTTGGCCTGGGGCTGGGCCAGCCCGGATTTTAACTTTGGTGTCTAGGTTATCAGCTTTCCTGTTGTTGAAATCAACTTCCCAGACTCTTGTCAGGAAAACGTGGAGCTGCCAGTACAGCTGTTGCTACAGGAAGCTCCCCAATGCCCCCATCCCTCCAGTCCAGTGAGGAGATTGGTGTTAAGCTATTCCCACTCTGGGACCTGGGGCTTATCAGCAGGAAGCAGGCTTGGGGACTTGAGGGACAAGTGTTCTGGTCTCTGTCTTGGCCAAGCGCATCATTCATAGGTGAAAGGGATCTCAAGGGCCTTATCTCATGTTTCTTTTGTCTGAGTTACATATACTGGTCCAGCAGGGCAGGGGCGACATCCTTTGAGATGTCCTTATCTTTATTGGCCATGGCTGTCTGCTCTCTGGGATACACGAGTCCTTGTGAGGCCCGGGCAGATGACAGTGGGCCGCTGCCAGAGCACCTGGGAGAGCCAGGCTGCTCACGCTGGGAAACAGCGCAGGCACTCTCTTTTGCTCCATTTCATTCCCTCCCATAAATGGGCCTTTGACATCACAGATCATCCTCATCACTAATTACAGCTCTGACAATGTTCCAAAAGTTATTGCAAATTATCTTTATAGACCCTGTGAGGTAGGCACTATGACTATACCATTCACGGAGAAGGAAATTGAAGTTGACGGAGAGAGGTTGAGTAACTTGTACAAAGTCACACAGCTAGTACATGGCAGAGTCGCACACCAACACTCTGAGCTACTGTGTAGATGAAGGAGACCATTTGGCCTTTGAAGATCTTGTGCTTTAGTGGAGCCCAAGCCACTGACACGGACCAGAGTCGCTGAGGTAGGCCCGAGAGCTGAGTGCGGAGGCTGAGAGGAACTGGCAAAGTAGACAGGAGGTGTTGGGGGAGACACCTATTCCCCACTTTGGATGTGCCCTCCATGTGGAGGACAAGTTGGCAAATCCTCCTGGCTTCTCCCTGGTCGGGTGGGTTTGGGACAAGGACATGGGCATGTGCAGCTCAGCGCTTTTCTCCTATGGGGAGCTGACTACAGGAGTGGGAGTGAGGCGGCACATTTTCTGGGGGGCAGGCCTCTGCGTGGGAGACTGTGTTGCCCAGTGTTGCATGACTGGGGCGGCCAGTCTGGGCTTCAGTACTGGTTAGCCCTTAGCTGTGTACCTGAGCCATACACTCCTGAATCAACAATTAGAGTAATAAAGCTCCAACTTTCATCTTATCGTGCAATAAGAGATCTTAGTAGGAAAAACGGGCATTGCCGTTGGGGGGCAGGAGGGGGCCCTGAGGCTATTTTAGGCACAAGGTAAATTAGCAAGTTGCAAGAAGCTAAGCGTGGGAGCCAGCTAAGCCTCGTCCTGCCACTACCCCATGGGCAGTGCTAAGCCTCAGGAAAAGGCTATCAGGAATTTTAGTCTCTTCCCCTAGTGGTCCAGGCTCAGCTGGTCAGCAGCATCAGAAGCTTGCAGTTCGTCACTCATTCTGAACAAGCTCTTACTGGGCTTTTTCTAGGGGAAGAGAGGCCTTTCACCACTGCAGAGATGACTCATCTTCCTGAGGGGAGCCTGGAGGAGCAGGCAGCAGGGAGGGCCGCACACCCCAAGCCGCCCCTCTGGCACAGACGGGTAGGGATGGATCCCTGTGCAATGCCTCTTCCCTCAGCCCTGCGTGATTGCTGAGAGGAGGCAGAGTGTGGCCTGTGCTGCGGGGAGCAGAGCTATCTTGGGTCCTGCCCCTCTGGGCACTCCCACCCCACAGTTTCAGGTGACCATGCAGATGAGTGGGGCCAAAGCAAGGTCCCCTGCGCCTTCTGGGGCCTTAGGGCAGCCATGGTGCCTTCCCCATCCTTGCTCCGAGGGATCTCAAAGGGCAGATAACCTCTGTAAGAGGAACATTTATTTCAAGGCACAAAACCTGCATTTCATTGACTTCTCAAGAGCAGTTTCATATAGATGGGTAAGGCTAGGCCCAGGTTGGTAATTATAACAAAAACAAGGTAATAATTGATGGTGGCATTTCACCAATTATTGAGAATTCACTACGTGCCAAGCACGTTCTCAGCACTTGGTGTGCTCATTTAATCCTCTTAAGAATCCTCTGAGATACGTACTAGTATCATCCCCACTTTACAGAAGAGGAAACTGAGGTGTACAGAACTTAGGTGACTTGCCCACGGTCATCCAGCTGGTCAATGCAGAGCCAGCGTATAAACCCGGGCACGCTGGCTCCCCAGCCACACTCACAACCCAGAAGACTGAATAGGCTCACCGCCTGAAGTGCCTTTGAGGAGCCTGCCTGTTAACTCTCTGCCTGTGACTGATGGGGACACTGGGGCCCAGAGAGTGTGAATAGCCTAACGAAGGTCACATAGTCAGCGAAGTGGTAGAGTTGGAACCCAGACCCAGGAGTTCTTGGCTCTTAGCCTAGAGCGCTTGTCACAGTGGCCACCATTTCCACCATACGAAGCCTCAAGTCATTTTAGCTAAAGCTCAAGCTTTGTGTTGACTGACTGGAAAGGACTAGAATCCTACAACCGTCTCCTGGCCTTATGGGGTTCAATATTTCATAGCTGGACTCAGGTGCTAGCAGCTCGCCAGGGGATCAAGGCCACGTGAAATAGCCCCTGTAACCACAGGTAGCCTCTGACTGGGCAGGGTCTGGGCCTGGGTCAGCTAATGCCCACCCCCTGAGCTTCCGTGCCGACTTCCAGGCCAGGTGAGAAAACATTGCATTCCTTCCTGTGTGGGAAAAAATATACTGCTTTCTTCCTTCAGGCAAACAGGCTCCCCTCAGATCACAAACTGTGACAGGTTTTTCATGGGAGGCGCGGGCTGTGACAGGAACAGAGAGCTCTGGTGTAAACAACCCTCAGAGAAGCAGTAAATCATGTCTTGAAGTGTTCCTGGCAGCTGTTCACTCACTAACAAAAATACCCTGCTTGGCATAACTATGGTCAGCTCAGCACCACGCCAGGGCCCTGGCAGTTTCCAGGGTGTGGCTCTGCTCTTGAGGAAGGTCTGGGCAGCGGATGGGAGAAAGTGCAGGGTGTACCAGGCCCCCAGAGGGAAGGCGTGGGGTGGGGGTGCCCAGAGGGGCGCTCTGAGCTGAGTTGCGGCTGGAAAATAGCTGCGTGGAGATCAATAGCGCCTTGTTAACTCGGCTCCCAGCAACCAGCACCGTGCCTAGCTAGGTGGGTGTTTGTTGAATGGAATTGAGATCAATCAAGGAAGAGTCCTGAGCTGAGATTCAAAACAACAAATCCGTCAAGTGTAGGAAGAGGAGAGCGGGCTTAGCGGAGGCCCGGCCCAGAGCAGCAGGGAGCTGTGGCTGAGTGAGCACTCACTCTCAGCCAGTGTGTGCGCCACCAGCTTCCATTCCAGATCGGAGGGAGATCGTCCTCCAGGCTGGGCTTTGGTCATCGCATCAGCCCAGATCCGAAAATCTGTGTCCATTTCCGGGCTCCACATATTGAAGAGGATTTGGGAAAATTGGAACATATTCAGGGAAGAAAGATGCAAAGATTTGAGGCCATGGTGTCAACAGAGGGGCTGGGGCTGTTGGCTGCAGAGCATTGGCCTGGGGGCGGGGAAGAGCGGGGAGTGGAAAGTTGGTTCTGAAACTGTGAAGGGCTGTGTGGAAGAGAGAATGAGGAATTCTGACTTGGACTGGAGGCGGCAATTAGTTGGGTAAAGAGTATGAACTTTGGAGCCAGACAGACTTGAGCTCACACACTGGATCCTTCACATGGCCCTGGTGGCTACAGGCAGGCCACGCGACCTCCTCAAGCTTCCGACTTAATTGATAAAATGGGGGAGGAAATGCATCTTCCACTTTTTCAGGATCACATAGCATTCAGAGACAGAGCTCTGCGGAGGAGTGTCATTGCAGGGGGCAGGGTGGGAACCCGGGGCAGGAGCAGAGTAGCAGCCACAGCGAGCTCTGCAAGCTGACTTGCTTTTCCTGTGGCTCTGTTTACAGTGATGCTTTTCTCCCAGAAGAATGCCTTCGCTACTCTTTCCTTTCCCTTTGGCCTGCCTTGTCAAATTTCCTAATATTGATTATTCAGCTACCCTTTATCTCTTACTCTTCCAAAACGAGAAGCAGAATGCACACGTACAAGGCATCTCGTCCTCACAATTGAGTCTGTGAGGCCGGGGGCTGCTTGTCTCTGGTGAGTAGCTCTAAAGAGGCCTTTTTAAGTCTTAAGATGCACTTTCCAGTCCAGCTGGATGACCCACTTGATCTTTTTTTTTTTAATTAAAACATTTTAATGTTGACATTATTGCAGATGTCCCCCATGTCCCCTCCCCCACTTTGCCCACCTCTACTCAGCTCTGTCTTCCCCTCCCTTGGCCTCCACCACACTATGTCCGTGGTATGTCTATTCTTTAGCCAGTCCCTCCACCTTCTTTATCCAGTCACCCCACCTCCCTCCCCTCTGGCACCAGCCAGTCCGTTCCACTTTGTTCATCAGTTTATTTTGTTCATTAGATTCCACATATTAGTGAGATCAGATGGCATTTGTCTTTCTCTGACTGGCTTATTTCACTTAGCACAATACTGACCCACTTGCCCTTAATGCCTTTAGGTGGGGTTGCCTCCCCATCCCTGGAGCCTCTGTCCTGAGTCCTGCAAAGGGTTAGAGGCCAATGTTGCTGCTCTGACCCCACCGAGCGCTACCTCAATGGAGAGATAACTCTGGGGAGTGGTCAGCACTCTGTAAATGTGTGAGTGGAAACTCATTGTCCAACTCATTCCTGACTTCTGATAGGCGAGGCCTCGGTCAGGCTACCCTGGTGGGCACAGTGTGGAGCCTCTACCTGTCAGATTCCTGGGAATGAGGCACCTTTGGAGGCCCATGTTTAATACCCATCAATGAAAGCAGGCCACGTCTCACTGGGGCATTCTCCGAGTCCCTGGAAGATGGCCGGGCAGAGGGTGGACGAGCACAGTCAGGAGAGTGTTGGACTCTCTGGGTGGCACTGATGGGCCCAGCAAGCTGAGTAGTGGAATGTAGGGGTTTATAGTGGAATGTGGGGTTTGGAGACTGAGCTGCGCAGCGCAGTGCCATTTACTCAAGGCAGCGTATGTGTGGCAGTGTGGTTAGAGGGAGGACCGGATGGGGAGGGAAGGGGAGCCAGGACTTAGTGGAAGGGGAGTGATGAGCATCACCTTTGGAGGGAGGGATGAATGAAGTCAGAGGCAGGACAATGAACAGCGAGGGTTGTTGCTGGGGTCCAACCCCAGCAGGTCCAGGGGTCCCCAAAGGTGTGGACGGAGTCGGCGAAGAAGGAATGACACGGAGACAGCCTTCAGTTGATCAGCAGCCTAGTCAGGACCTCTAGCCAGGATCTCCAGCCAAAGTTCTGGTTAGGATCTGATCAGGATCTGATGTTTATTGTCTTGTTACATCTGTATTTATACCAGTCGATTTTAATCCTGTCAATTTCTGTTGCAAAGGTTAGGGCGTTTCTTATCTCCATTCCAGGGAGTAAAGATTATGTAGCTTAAGCGTGATTGTTTGTAGTTAAAGTGATTAACTACCCGCCTGGCACTTAGTTAAGGGGTTGTATCCCCTCCCTAACCTCAGGGAAAAATCCCCACCTGGGGAAACAACCTTTTTCGGAGAGGTGACCTTGGTTAAAACACATGGCGCTAAGGAGAGCAAACATATTAAGAACAATATGCTATATATGCCAGGTCCCTTGAAACATATGCTGTGCAGAAGTTTCTTTCCTGCAGCGACTGTGTCAAGCAGCAAGGATGGACCAGCTTCCAGCAGGTTGTCAGCAGGGGAGTGAAGAACAGGATGAAATAAAGGCCAAGGAGCAGGACACACAGCTCAGCACTGATGCCAGGAACAGTGGGAGGAGCTAGAGAGTGTGGTGGAGGGGAGAGATGGCGGATTAAAGGTCCAGGGACCGTGGAGACTGGCCATGGCTCTCATTTCGAGATGTCTCACCGATAGACCTCTGTTGACCCCCCAGGATGGGAAAGCCCTGACCTTGGTTGGAGCTTGGAGCATGGAACATGGTCAAAACAGAGGCCTGTTTAAATGAGGGATCTAAATAAGCTCCATACACTGCTATTGTTTGATATTGCTTAAGTCTCTGTTCATGTGTAGCCCCTTGCTTGTGGTTTTTTTTGTTTTTGTTTTTTTTTTTTAGTCCCGTTGAAAAAGCTGAGCCTTTTGTTCTCTAGAGATCCCCACAGCCTGAATTTTGCTGTTGCCTCTCTGTGGTGTCATTTCACACCTTCCTCTGCCTCCTTGGTAGGTGGCACTAGAGCAGAGGTTCTCAACCTGTGGGTTGCAACCCCTTTGGCAGTCGAACGACCCTTTCACAGGGGTCGCCTAAGACCATCCTGCATATCAGATATTTACATTACGATTCATAACAGTAGCAACATTACAGTTATGAAGTAGCAACGAAAATAATTTTATGGTTGGGTCACAACATGAGAAACTGTATTTAAAG
>NW_005366171.1:3258630-3282126 GCF_000412655.1 Myotis brandtii
ACAGGGGTCGAAGACCATCCTGCATATCAGATATTTACATTACGATTCATAACAGTAGCAACATTACAGTAATGAAGTAGCAACGAAAATAATTTTATGGTTGGGTCACAACATGAGGAACTGTATTTAATGGGCCAGAAGGTTGAGAACCACTGCACTAGAGGTTTGGTAGATTCAGGTTTGATTTTTGACAAGGATATTTATAGGTGGCCCATCAGGAGGTACATAATGTCTAGTTGCCTCTTGTTTGGTGATGTTGTAACTATTGATAATCCCTGACTGGACCTATTCATTCATCATGGATTGCAAAATGGTGATATTCTACCTCTATCATTTTTTCTTCATTTATTAAACTAGAATTCTTCTACAGGAAGACATTTCTCTTCACAAATTAATTATCCTGATATATAGTCATATAGAAAATGTAGGAATAACTAGATTTTCCCCCCTTGACTTACCAATTTGCAATTTGTAAACATATTTGATGCATTTCAATCCATTGTAGTGTTTATCCTTATTGAGGTTCATGTCATCCCATCATTGGCCAACTAGGAGGAACTTATTCAAGTGGCTTCTTTAAGACCCTTTGACACAAGCCTAGTGGTATTTGATAACGTCTTTTCTTTCCTGTATGACAAAATGTTCTGGGCTCATTTTGTACATTTCTTGCCCCAACTTAGAACCAGCCATTTCTCCAAGGAGCCTTGTGTTGTTTTTTTAAATTTTGAAGTGGGAAATGGTTTAAATTGTCCACAGTTTGTGTGCTAGAGTTTTCATGAATACTGTTTCTAATTATTATTTCTAATCATGTTAATCATTACTTCTAGGCCTTATAAAGGAATGAAGCTGGAATATATGTATTTATTTTTAAACACTAAATATACAATGAGTGTTTTTTTATGATGATTCTAACTCAAATGCAACATTATGGATTAGAAAAAAAAAACCCCCTCCTTAATCTAATATCTGTATCTCTCTTCACTCATGTGGAAAATACAGGCTTTCAATGACAACAATATAATTCTTATTGCTTTACCCTGTACTACACATAGAACAGTCTCAGAATAGCAGTAACAGCCCTACCTCTGACTACTGAAAACGGGTTAAGATTATTTTCCCATTTCTTTTGTTGTTAGGGTTGATTGCACTAGGAAAGTGCAGTTAAATTATGTTTTAAAGTCACTTGGAGTAGTTCTCTGTGTGATTATTCCTCCAACATTAAACACGTTTAGGCTTGTTTGTTTCATTTAACTTTCAATTTTAGGGAGTACTTTTTGAAATTTAATTTTGTTTTATAGTTATATAAAATATTTAAATGTATCAAAAGTCAAGTCTAAAATGTAAAATACAGTCATGCAATCTAGTTTCTATTTCTATTCCCTCCATTCCTATAAGTAATCATTAACTTTTTTTTAATGGTTTATTCTTTGCCTTAGTTTGGGTTTTTTCCCCCCAAGCAGACTGTGAGACAATGAGTGTGTGCAGGTAATTGGGTTTTGGAGTGACCCCAGGGGACAGTAATGAGAGATAGAGGAAGAGGGAAACAGGAGAAAGGAAGATCAATCTAAGAATGTGCTATTGAGCTGATAACTACAGAGGACCACTGAGGAACCATGTGCCTCAGAATTATCTGCTTAAGATGTGGCAGATGGGAGTATTGATCCACGGCTCCTGTGCTCTTGTCCCCTGTTGGTCAAGGATTGTCTCAGGAGTGTTAACTTCCTGGAACTTTCAGGTGTGCTTATGAACCAAAGTGATTGCCAGCAGTGGCCGGCACATCTCAGAGGAAAATGTAAGAGATCTGCAGCGCAGCTTGGTTAAGGACTGTGACAGGTTACAGCTGTGCACAGCTGCTTGCTGCAGCAATGGCTGAATGGAGCTAATACATGAACTATGAAACAGTAAATGGGGCATAAAGAGTCCAACACATCCTTGCAATGTATATTTTTTAAAAAGGATATATATATATATGTATATATATATTTGGACTCATATACACATACATATACAAATACATATGCATAGTTGACCCTTGAACAACATGGGGGGTACCCACCTCTGTGCAGTTGAAAATCTGCGTATAACTTTTGACTCACCAAAAACTTAACTACAGTCATCCCTTGGTATCCACAGGAATTGATTTCAGGACCCCCTGTGGATATCAGAATTTGTGAATGCTCAAATCCCTTATATAAAAAAACAGTGTAAAACAATGCACCCAATTGTCCCTTCATATCCACGGATTCCCAACCTTGGATGTGAAACCTGGAAATACAGAGGGCCTACTGTGTATTTATTGGGAAAAATCTGCATATTAATGGAACCACACAGTTCAAACCTGTGTTGTTCAAGGGTCAATTGCATATATGTGTGTGTTTATATATATACTCTCTTTCTTAGACAAATGATAAAGTATACTATAAACACTTTATTCCAACTTGTTTTTTTTCACTTAACCTGGTGTCTTAGAGGTTACGCCACAGCAGTAGAGATTTTACTCATCCTTTCCATAGGAGCCTAGTACTCTTTCAGGCAGATGTACCAGAGTCATACAACCAGTCCCCTCTTGTGTTTGAGTGGTTTCTAATCTTTTGCTTTTATAGATACTTCTACAATGAGTAGTTTCATTCATTCATTCATTTTTCTTCCTTCATATTTCACCGGCATTCCTTTAGAATAGACTCCTAGATGCGGGCTTCTGGCTTAAAAGGTGGATAAATATGTAACTTTGCTAGATATTGCCAAATGTTACCTTTTGCATTCCTACCTGTACTGCACATGAATGCCTGTTTCCACACAGACTCACCAACAGAACTTGTCAACCCTTTGGATTTTTGCCAATTGGATGATGAGAAATGATACCTCCATAAGCAGAAGGATCTGAGCCTAACATATAATTGTAATGTTTATTTCTCTTATATTTAGTGAGGTTGCACATTTAAAAAACTCTAGGTGAGAGTACCCACATTTCTTTTTCTGGGAACTTGTTCACCCCTCTAGCCCATGGCTTAAAGCATTCGTGTGCATCAGAATCACCTGGAGGGCTTATTGCAACCCATATGCTGGGGGGTGCCGGGCACTTTAAATTCAGTCTGTGTTTCAGGCTACCCCCTTAACAGCAGCAGCACAGCAACCATGAAACAACAACAGCAACAATAACAACAATGGCTGCTACGAACACATATGGTGCTTATTTCATACCAGGCACTATTCTAAGGGCTTAGATTACATTAACTAACTTAATCTTGTAAGAACATATTATTCCATGTTCATTTTTGAGATGCGATAACTGGGGCACACTAGCTCAAGCTAATCAGTTGAGCTAAGGATTTGAATCCTGGTAATATGGGCTTTAAACTGCGACTGCTTCTTGCCCAAATGACAAATTCACAACAAAGAGTCATTCAGATGGACATGAAAACAAATCTTGACTCTCTGCGATTGGGCTGTTTCCAGCCTCCACATCAGTGGTGGAGATCACTTAGACAGCGAGGGTAGAACTACAAATAGGGAGCTTCACAGGGAGAATAAGCCCTGGCCTCCCAGCTCTAAATAAAGGAGGGCAGTCAAAGGGGAATGTCAGAGTCTGCCCAGATCCCGCTATATTTTCTGGTTCAACTTCCAGGCACCCTGCAACAATTTTCCCCAAGGACCAGCCTTGGTTTAAGGACTCAGAGACAAGGAACCCAGTAACTTCCAAATTATTCATTCACCTGCTTATTTTGCCTGAAATATGGAACTGAAAGCTTTGTCTCTTCTCTCCTCAGAGGGAACTTTAGTTCATAGCCCTCTGGTAGGGAAACACTGTTGTGGTTGATTTTCGATTCCAGTGCATCTGATCTGATCCACTCCGGCCTTGAAGGTGGGGGTGGGGGAGCGAGCAGAAGGACCTGGGCCTCACTGGGGGATGAAGAGTTAGGAATGCAGTAAGGAGCATTTACGTAGCACTTTAAGGTTAATAAAGCACTTTGGTATCCATTCAAACTTCACAGAAACCTAACAAATGGGTATCATCATCTCCATTTTATAAGAATCTGAAGCCCAGAGCGATGAGCAGGGCGTGGAGCTGGGACTTGACACTGTGTCCCTGACCTCAGAGCCTGTGTCTATGCTGATCACCATGACGTGAGAGGGAGAGGGAGGAGAAAAGAGGGCGTGCACTCACAGTGACATGCGCTATGGCGTTTCAGCCCCTTTTCCTTGGTGCTTGGGAAAAGGAAGCCAGTGTCCAGTGTCTTCTGCACACTCCCCTTGGGGAAAGCCACAGCCTGAATCTCGGGGAGGGCACCAAGCAACCATTCCCAGGATTCAGGCCAGTTTGATTGGGGTAATAAATGAGGTTTTGGTCACACCACCCTCCATCTTTGTTTCTGCACCTGAAATAAGACCCTGTGACTTGGCTTTCACTTTGAGCTCCATTCCACCTGCGCTTTTGCCTTGCAGGGTGAGTTGTGACTTTGCCAGTGGCGAGATGGGGAGCATTCAGGGCCACCCCTCAAGCCTGTGCCCTCAACGTCACTTCTCTGAGGCCTAGAAACTGAAGGTCAGCCTCAGTCTGCCTGGGAACCAGTGAAAAACTGTAATAGTGAAAATAGGCTTTACGCTTGTATAGTGTTTGTAGGATCTCAGATGAACTGTGTGATTTGATCTTCTCAATAACACCAAAGAAAGAGGCAGACCACTTCACATTGGTAGGTGGCAGGTTTAATAAACAAGGGAACTTACTTATGAGGCTTGCCTTGGGTGGCCTCGAGATAAGTAGTTTTCTGCACCAGCCTACAAATCTTAAAAGTTTATATAGAGGCCTAACTGGGGGAAGTCATGTTCCCAGGAGGCCTGAGCTGGGTTTAGTCATGAACCCAGTCTAGATGGTCTCATCACCACATTACTATGGCAAGGCTGTGTCCTGGGCAGCTTCTAGCATGGGGAAGGCGAGCAGAGAGTCCATTCCAAGCACCAGGGAGGGAGTGGAGAGCCTCCAATTGCCTGGGTCCAGCTCATGGTCAAGCCGGGGGTCATGTCTTCACCATGACCTTCTTCAACAGGGGTTCTTTTAACCTCTGAGGTTGAGAGACCAAGTGACTCACCCAAGGTCACGTAGCTGGAGTGTGGCAGAGCTGGGCCTCTCACTCAGGTTTGTTTGATTCGAAAGCCCTGGCTCTCTCACTGCAACAGAGAGAGCATTGGAGTTTGACGGGTGCTTTGCCATTCAGACCGTCAAGTGGCAACACTGTAAGATGGATAACGAGGAAGTCGTTTTTCAGAGGATCAATGTAGATGAAAGATTAATTGACAAAACGCTGCCAAAATTGATGCTGCAGCGTCTGGATTATGTTCCAGGAAACTCAGAGCACCAAGAGGATGGAGAACATTTCTTCTAGAGGAGAAGGCTCCTGGGAGAGGAATAGAAGCTGTTCCATGGGCACTGGCCTCTGGCTCTGCTTGTGGACGAGGTGAGGTTCAGAGAGGACCAGAGTAGCCATGTGATGAGCCCCTCCTTGTGTTGGTAAAGCCATTGTCAGGTGGGAGGTAACAGCAGAAAGTGCAGGAGGAGGATTCTAGGCTCCAGAGAAAATGATGGCATGGCTAGGTCAGCAGCCATACTTTAGCCTTGAAGGCTGGGCTCAGGACACAGGCAGTCCCAGCAGAGAATTGACATGCTGGGAGGGAAATGGAGAGAGGAGCCCAGTCTATAGCCTAGTCTATGGGTCACCATGATAGGATCTTGGGAGAATTGACAAATTTGAGAATATGGAGGCCCAGAGCTCCCTTGGGCCATGCCTACTAACAGAGCTGAGACTCCCAACCTTCTCTCCATCCTGGTTCAGGAAAACCTCAAGGCTTGGTCAGGGCTGAATGTACAAATGTTTGGCTTGAGTGTCAACAGCTTGGAGGAGCTGGCGAAGGCAGAGTCTTCAACTTTCCTGCTGGCTAAAACTCACCTTTTTTTTATGTCTTTCTACTACACCCTAAGCACTGTGCTTCTCTGGCTGGGATCTGGGCTTGTGTTTTCTTTCCTTACATTGCCAACTTCTTTGCACCCACAGTCTCCTTTGGTTAACAGCCAACAGAGCATCTTCTAATCATGACGATGCTCTCAGGTTTGAAAAGTTCCTATTTATTCCAAGGTATGAAACACCTCAAGCTGCTGATCATGTCTGCTGTTGAAATGCTCACCTCTGGGAAGTGGCTAAGGTGGCAGAGCTCTGAGGTTCTCCGGAAGTCCAGAGAAGAAGGGGGAAGAAGAATGCAGGCTTCATCCTCCAAGGAGAGAACTGATTGTGAAAGCATTAGACACGCAGACAGGGCGGGGATGGAAATGAGAGTCAGACGTGGGGGATTGATTGCAAGATGCTCCATGGCAATATGCAAGGAGATGAGGAAATGTGTATGCAGAGCACGGAGACTCCCTGCAAAAGGCTATGCATAGTGATTCATTTGTCCAGCTGATTGTTCTCTCAGCCATTACTCTGAGCCACAGTTGGGTACTAGGGACACATAAATGAGTAAGAAACTGTTCTTGCCCTCCAGAAACCTGCAACCTAATTAGAGCGTTAGACCAATAAATGAACACTTTTCAAATAATGGGGAAATCATGGAGTATTATGGGAGTGGAAAGGAGGGGTGCAGAGGGATGGAGGGTAGTGCAAAGAAGGCCTTCTAGAAGATAACATGGCTGAGTTGCTTCTTAAAGGTTGAAGAAACAGCTGGTGAGTAGGAGGGTGAAGGGCATCCAGGCAGAGGAGACAGCATGAGTAAAGGTATGGAGGGGAACTTCGGACAACCACAAGGCATTTGGTGTCTTGGACAACATAGTAAGAGGTAGGGAGTGGAAAGGCAGGGATGAGGAGTTTGGAGATATCCAAGGATGGGGTGTCTGGCCCTGGACAGCCACAAGAGAGCCAAAGTCCTGGAAGAATTGGCCAGGCACAGAAAAGAAGAGCTCTTTGATGAATGTAACCCAGAATCAGGGAGAATCCAGCCGGTAGGCTAAGATTGTCATGAGTTTATATCAGGGGTTGACGGACAAACCTGGCCCGCCACCTGTTTTTGTATATAAAAGTTCTATTGGAACATAGTCATGTTCACTTGCATGTTGTCTGACTATTTTTTTGCTACAAACTCTGAATTGAGTATTTGCAACAATTGAGACTATTTGGCTCACAAAGTGTTAAGGATTTGCTATCAGGTCATTTACAGAAAAAGTTTGCTGACTTCAGGTTTCAAACAAAGACCAGCTGGATGACAAGGGCAGGCAGGACAGCAATGTATCTTGCAGGTGAGTTTATAAGGTCATCTCAGCTCAGGCCAGTGTGATTCAGGCCAGGCTGTCACCGAACTGGCTCTAGCTGGTCTGTTGATGCTGATGCTGAGTGGAGTCGCTCCAGAGAGCTTTGCCCTAATGGCACTTGGACAACAGAGCCTTTTACTTGGGACACTTTATTGCTACCCAGGTAGCTGTGTCCTTGTGGGAGAGCTCCTTGGGCTCGCCTCAGGCGAGGTTTCCTCCCCCTTTAAGAGTTTTCAACATGGTATCTGGGTCTGAAAAAAGCAAGTATTTGACCCCGGGAAGTTCTCTGGGGTTGGACACTATAGGCTGTCATGATCCCTGGGTGAAGACCCCACCTTCCGCATAAATCCCGCCTTCCAAACAGGCCTGATCTCTAGCCTGGCTTCTTACAATCGGAATGAGTGCTGAAAGGACCCATAGTTATCTATTCTGGTTCAATAATTCTTCTGAAAGTCTTTAAATTAGCTAAGATTCCAGCCCCCAACTTTCCTTTCAAAGGACTATTGTTTGTGTCACTAACAGAGTGATGATCAAGAGGCTAAATGACTGAATAGTACAGGGCCTAGCTGGCATCCATTCAAACTAGCCAGACTCACACACATCATGGGTGGGCGAGCAGAGTTGGCCAATACCCACATTATGTGTGGACTTGGGAAATCTTGATGTCAACCTCCCCTCCCCTCCCACCAGCCCTGTATATTACATAATGGTCTGGCTCAGTCAGTGCCAGCTAAGATGGATTGGCTTCAGACTGACAGCATAGCAAATGTCATTAGATATCCTTGACTTTCCCCTTCATCCTTGGCTCAGGACAGCTAGTCTCTCCTGGATCTGATTATAGCAGGAGGGCCAAATATCCAGGGCTCTGATTTAAAGATTTAGAAACCCATTAGGTAGGGAAGAGAACCAGGTGGTGGAAGGAGCTGGCTCAACACTTTTCTTTTTCTGAGCTCTGTGCAGACATACATCAGCTAATACAATAAACCCATTAGGCAAAGAACATTGGAGAATTCCTTTCAAGAGCATGGAGGTCCTCTGAAGGAAAGAAAACTCTATGACCAGGAGAGGGATTCAGGGGTCTCTGGGGGAAGCCTGTCTTTTCTAAATGGTTTCTTTAAAAGTGAGAAGGTACTATGTTCTAGTAGGCAGTTTCAAATAGGTTATCTAAGTTAAGTCTCATGGCAAATGGATGGTTTAGTCTCTGTTATCAGATGAGGAAACAGGCTTAAAGAGGTTAAATGGTGCCTCCATTTGGATGGCAAATGGATGGTTTAGTCTCTGTTATCAGACGAGGAAACAGGCTTAAACAGGCTTAAATGGTGCCTCCATTTCTTGGAGGTCACATAGCTGGCAAGTGGCAGAGCTGTGATTTATACCCTGGTCTGTCTGACTCCAGAGCTCATGCTTTCATCACACCACCATTTGGCTGGCCTAGGAGGGGAGGACCAAAGGGATAATTTTCTTGGAGATTTGTTTTAGAGGCATCAGACTTAGGAAGATAAAAGAAGGAAATGAATGTATATTTTTAAAATTTACCCATATTTACCAATTTCAATGGCAGAGAAGTTGCTGTAGTGGAACTTGTGGGAATCTGTCCTCCAGGTCGCCAGGGAAGGCTGTTGATCGAGTTGTCTTGCTAGAGGCACTCCACTAAGACACCACCTGAGGGAGCTACTGGGGAAGCTGCTGGCTGATTGTCCTGACAGGGAGGAGCCAGATTCTGGAGAAGCTGGGCTGAGAGGTCAAGGACTGGAACCCGGAAGGAAAACTCTACAATGTCTTTCCAGTGTCCTTTATTGACGAAGCTTACTGTGATGTCAGCTGGCAAAGGAAAAGTGATTAAAGAGTCCATTTCTACATTGCAGAGCAGAAGAACAAATTTGGAGCCGAGAGATAATACATTGGTAACTGGCACAGTGAGGGTCTTCTGGTGACACCCATCTGAATTTTTGTCTGGAAATTTCACCCTCATTCTTGGTGGACATTTTTGCTGAGTCTACAATTTACTTTTTTTCTCAGCACCTGAAGATATCATCCCATTGTTCTTTGGTTTTCATTGAGAAGTCACCTGTCAGCTTGATTGTTTTCTGTTTGTCTTTCCACCCTCTCCTTGTTATTTTAAAGGTCCTCTCTTTGTCTTTTGTGTTTTGAAGATTCACCATATTTAGAAGTGAATTTTGTTTTAATTATTTTGCTTGGAATTTGCTGAATCTGAAGATGTCTTTTTCAGTCTTGAAAAAGTCTCAGCCATCAGTTCTTCAAATAATGTTTTCTCCTCTTCTTTTGAAACTGGTTAGATGTAAGTTAGACCTTCTCACTTTAGCTTCCATGTCTCTTAGCCTCTCTTTCACATATTAAAAAAAATTATTATTATTTTTTACTTCTATGCTACATTTTGGATAATTTTTTCAGATTTGCTTTAGAGATGATGAAATTTCTTTTTAGGTGTGTCTAAGAATGTTACACCCATTCATTGGCTTTTGACTTCAATTACTATACTCTTTTGTTTTTCTAATCTGTTTGCACATATTTATAGTTCTCCCTACTTTTATTTTTACTTCTAAGCATATCAAACCTACTTTGCATTTTGTGTCTGTTAATTCTAATATCTGATGTCTTTACGGGTTATGATAAGCTGATGCTGTTTCTGCTGGCTTTTATTTATGGTGTCGTGTTTCCTTGTGTGTTATGCTTTTTTTGAGCAGATTACATATTTTTTCTTTTTTTTTATTATATTTTATTGATTTTTTACAGAGAGGAAGGGAGAGAGATAGAGAGTTAGAAACATCGATCAGCTGCCTCCTGCACATCTCCTACGGGGGATGTGCCCGCAACCCAGGTACATGCCCTTGACCGGAATCGAACCTGGGACCTTTCAGTCCGCAGGCCGATGCTCCATCCACTGAGCCAAACCCGCTTCAGCAAGATTACATATTTTTTCAACGTTACCTGTAGAAATTATTGAAGCCTGGGTTGCAGATGAGTTTCTCCAAAAAGGATTTGTTTGTTTCTGACAGGCTCCTGGGGGCACTATTAAACAGGGTATCTTTAAGTGACAGTCTCAGCTTGGGGTTTTGTGGATAATTCAGATAATAACAATTTGAGCTTCATATCTTGATTGTGACTTGAACTTGTAGTTGGAATTCTCAGAAATCTTTTTCTTTTTCATCTAGAAGCCAAGATTTGAGGTGGTCAATTTTTTTTTTTTTACCAACCCCTCTGGTGATGGGGTGGGCTATTATTTCTACTTCACTCATGAGGACACAGTGCTTTGAGTTCCTAGCTTTATATGGGGTGGGTTGGGGTCGGGGGTGGTTCTCCTGTTTAGATTCCCCACTTTGGATGGGCCATAGAGCTTGTCTCTTGTTTCCTTTAAACTGCTGGGCCATACATACTGAAGCTCAATGCCACCTGGGTTTGCCAAATGCCCTCGAGGGAAATTTGGTTTCAGTGTTCTTTTAGGTTTCCAACACCTGTACCTAATTTTGGGCTTCTGAAAATTTTTTACTGTCTTTCTAACTCATTTGTTCTTATACTTCATTTAGCATAAGCGGAGTGTTTGTTAGAACATCTAGTGTGCTATAGTAAGAAACAGTAGTTTGAACGAGGCTAGATATAATGCCATGTCTAGTCCTCACTAGCTGGGATTATTAACTCAATTTCATTTTGGCCCAGGAAGTCAAGGCTCAAGGACTTTACATCGATAGCATACAGCAGACTTCAATCTACATCTTCTGGTCCTACTTCATCCTTTGTTCTCCCCATCACCCTACTCTGGTTCCCTGGTTTTCTCTCTTCATTTCATACAAATTCTAGAACTCTTTGGGATTTGGGCTATTTCTTAAGACCAGAGAATTGAGAATTCTAGAGGAGTCTTACTTGATCAGACACAATCCAGCTTCTCTTGAGGGTGTCCACCTTAATTACGGTGGAAGACTCAGTCAAGGCTGTTCAGACTGGGAGAGTGGGGGCCTCATCATTACAGCCCAAGTGTCCCCGGAGATGTGTGGGGTGAGGGAGTGCTCCTTCTGCAGGGTATTTTCCTACCCCATATGGTTTATAGAATGTACTCTGGAATCTTGAGTCCCCCTGTGCTCTGTAGGGAGGAGTCCCTTTGTTTGAGGAGCCCCCACCCTTTTCCTCTTTGTCTGCCTCTCCCATCCAGTCCTCCCTGCCTCTTATTGGGGAATTCAGAATAAAATCCAGGGATTGAGTACTCGTGTCAAACAGGCTTCTACATCGGAAACGTCAGAAGTACACATTGTGCACTTCTTCCAGACTTGGAAAGAACTGGGACCAATTAAAAGTGAACTTTTAAGAGAAAGGAACATCTTGCATGCCAGGTTTCAGCTGAATGTCACTGCAATTGCCTGAATTATAACTATCAGGAAAAAAAAGCTTTCTAATTATGGAAATGCCATTAGAAGGAGTTCCTTCTGCCTGAAACCAGCTTAAAAAATGACTACCACCCACCCCCTACCTCTACTTTATCTCTTGACAAAAGCTCTATATTTCAGAGGAAAAAAAAGACTATGTACTGTAGCGAAAAGAAAATTTGTACCATACAGAATCTGAGTTTGGATCCTAACTCCATCATCTATTGGCTATGTGACTTTGGGCAACACAAATGACCTCTCTGATCCTCAGTTTCCACATTTATAAAATGAGGATGAGCATACTCCATGAGGGTGTCAAGATTAAATGAGATCACATGTATGATGTGTGTAGGCCTAGGCTGGCACATAATAGATTGCAAAATTGAGTGGGTGGAGAAGGAGGGGCAAGGACAATTATCTTAAGACTGAAGAGAGAGCTTTGATACAAATAATAACTGACACAGTTACTAATTTAAACATTTATTCACTCCAGTGATCTCGACATATTCATTTAGATGTGGGGAGTCACACACTCAATTAGGTATTATTCTTTGGTGCCTGCAGGCATGGGTGGCAAACTCCATGGAGGAGGAAATGAAGACACGTAGAACTCTCTGGGAGGATTTCCATTCCCTGATCTTGCTGATCAACTGGTTTGATCTCATGAAGATACTTCCCAGCCATGGCAGAGTATTTCCCCACTTCACCCCCCAACCCTGGCAAAATCTGGACCCATCTTTTCCAACCAGAGGAACTGGGACCCTGATGGCTAAGAAAAGTAGATTTATTGCAGAGTTTCACAGAGCCATACACTCACCAAGCATTGCTTATAGGCAGGTATATCTTGCAATTACGTATTCACGTATGTTGCAAATATGTAGATGCACTTGTGAAAAAGAAAATACTTCAAGGCAGTAGTAGATTCAGAGGATCCTCTTGAAATTACGTTTTCTCAGTCAGTAAATACTAAGAGTACAGCCACTGTGTAAGGTTGTGGGTCTGAGAATTTTTTGTATTTCATTTGAAAGGGTTGGAAATGACCAGGGACCTGATGAAGGACTCACATGTTGGTGGACTGACCTCCTCTGTACTCTTCTATTCCCTCAATCTGTCAGGCAGGTGTGGAGGAAGGTGACAGCCTCCCTGCCAGAGAAGCATCTCTCTGAAGGACAGCTATGACCCAGCTATGCCTCCAGCTGTTTCCCCCTGTGTCCCCTGGGGGGCTCATTAGCTGTGTATTGGGTACTTGGACCTAAACCCCTTAGTCCCAGCCCCCTCAGTTGCCTTTGTGCTTTGAGGCAGTGGAGGCTCAGCAAAGACCATATCAATGACAGGCAAGTAGCACAGGGAAAAGGGCAAGAAGCTGGAGCCCAGAAGAACAAGGTGAGGAAAGAATGAATGGGGCAGGAGCAAAAACAAACCATAGAGCAGCAGTTCTCAACCTGTGGGTCGCGACCCCTTTGGGGGTCAAACGACCCTTTCACAGGGGTCGCCTAAGACCATCGGAAAACACATATATAATTACATATTGTTTTTGTGATTAATCACTATGCTTTAATTATGTTCAATTTGTAACAATGAAAACACATCCTGCATATCAGATATTTACATTACGATTCATAACAGTAGCAAAATTACAGTTATGAAGTAGCAACGAAAATAATTTTATGGTTGGGGGTCACCACAACATGAGGAACTGTATTAAAGGCTCGCAGCATTAGGAAGGTTGAGAACCACTGCCATAGAGGGTGGTGACCAAGTGTTCTCTCTCAGTAACTCCTGAGAGAATTACACAAAAGAGATTAAATTATGGGGGTGATCAGCCTCCATATTTTATCCTTTTCTCCTACTTTCTTCCCCTTTCCCTTTTTATCCTACTCTCTCCCATTCCTATGAAGGCGTGCTTTTCCTAAGACGTATCCCATCACCATGGCTTTGTATCCCACCCCCTTTCATATTTACTATAGCCTCACTCTTTCAATGATCACTTGTCTCTTCCATATCTTCTCTCCCTCATGGTTTTTCTCTCTAAACACATAATCATTGTGCTTGAAGCTATACCTTCACTTTATCTCCTTCACAGCCAACTATCTGGAAAGAGTGCTCTACCATCTACTCATGCCTCATCCACTTGTTTCCCATTTGCTCCTCAACATGGGGTGGCATCTGTCCCCATCACCCCACTCAACTCGCTCTGGCTAAGGCTGCCATGTCCTCCTCGCCATCAGGCCACGAGGACAGTTTTCAATCCTTACATCATTAGGTCTCTCTGGAGCATTTAACCATTGATCACTTCCTC
The DNA here is from genome assembly GCF_000412655.1 of Myotis brandtii. Classification (NCBI taxonomy): domain Eukaryota; kingdom Metazoa; phylum Chordata; class Mammalia; order Chiroptera; family Vespertilionidae; genus Myotis; species Myotis brandtii. The sequence continues at coordinate 3,272,597 of NW_005366171.1, forward strand.
AGCTTCCTTGGGGTCTCCTCTTCATGAAACACATTGACCCTTAAGCCTTGGTGATCTTTAGGGGCCTGAGTTTGCCCTTTCTTTCCTTTTACCCTACTCCATTCCCAGAAAGTCTGTGGCTTTAATTAGAACGATAGTTTCCAGCTCAGATCTGGGCTATGAGCTCTAAACTCTCTGTACAATCATCAACTGGATACTCCTCTCAGCTGTCCCACTGGTACTGCAGACTTATCCTAACCTGGCCCTTGTCATTGCCAATTGATTGGTTCCTTGCCCTCCTGCTTAGGTTTTATTTTTGTTGTTGTTGCTAATCGTCACTCGAGGATATTTTTTCCATTGATCTTTAAAAAGAGAGTGGAAGGGAGGGAGGAGGGGGAAAGAGAGAGAGAGAGAGAGAGAGAGAGAGAAACATTGATGTGAGAGAGACACATAGACTGGTGGCCTCCTGTACGCACCTGGACCAGGACCAGGGATTAAGCCTGTAACTGAGACGTGTGCCCCTGACTGGGAATCGAACCTGCAACTTTTCAGTGCTCGGGCCAACACTCTAACCACTGAGCCAAACTGGCCAGGGCCTGCTTAGGCTTTGTACCTATGTTGTGACATCCCCATCCATTTAATAACTCAAACTAGAAATGAACAATCAACCCTGACTCCTTGCTATGAACTAAATTGAATGTTGAAGCCCTAGCCCCTAATACCACCATATCTGGAGGTAGGGTCTTTAGGAGATACTTAAGGTTAAATGAGGTTATAAGGTGGCAAGCTGTTAGGACTGTGGCTTTATAAGAAGAGGACATGTGAGGAAACAGCAAGAAGCTGATTATCTGCAAGCCAGAAAGAGACCTCTCACCAGGAGCTGACCCTGCTGGATCTTGATTTTGGACTTCCAGCCTCCAGAGCTGGAAACATAGATTCCTGGTGGTTATACCACCTAGTCTATGGTATTTTGTTATGGCAGCCTGAGCTGACTAATGCTCTTTCTTTTTTCTCCCCACAACTAGAATATTCTGTCAATCCTAAATAGTTCCTTTGTTTAAAGTTTTAGTTTTTTTAAAAAAGTTAAATGGGACCATAGTTTGAGCAAGTCCTTTACAAAATTACTGCAGTCCCTGCCCCAGGTCACTCCACCCCATCGAGTCCCCTCTCCTTTTGTGGTTATCTTAGTATTTACCTCCAGTTCTGAATATATGTTCATACTACTGCTTCTTGGTAGCTCACTGTCAGCCTCATCTGTTGACTTCTTCTATGGTGGCTGAGCCTTTAGTTGTTCACTCTTGTCTCCTCATGTTCACACACCACACACTTCTGCAACTCCCTCACTCTCCCTTCATATTCATATGATAATTTCAGTTTGCTCAAGATTCATATTTATATGATTGTGACTGTAAAATTTATTTTCAGCTTAGTTATTACTTGTCCTTTTTTGCATAACTCTTTATTCTCTGTGGCATTTATAATTATCTTCTATTAATATTTTTCCATTGTGTTCTTTGTATTCATCACTAATTCAACCCCTAAGTATTCTCCCAGATGTCTCAATTTCCTCTCCATATATTTCAACATATTAGTAGTTTATAAACATTTTCTTGAAGAAATTGCTTATGAAGCTTCTGACCAACTTCGAGCTGCCTGCTGATCTCTATGCTGCACAGAGACCATATTCATTCATTCCTCACCAGTATCCTAGGGGCCCTTTGCATCTCACTTGTGCCAGACCTCCTGTTTCCTGCATCTCATGTCATCTTCTTCACTTACTTCCTCATTTTGGTGTGTCATATCCTCCAGCAACTCTCAGAGAAAGTTGGCGGTGATATATTTTTTTTAACTTGGCAAGCCTCTAACTGTTTCTATTCAACTATTGTATTTGAGTAAGTATAGAATTCTGAATTAAAACTTACTTTCCCTCAGTATTTTATGGCATTGCTTTGTTTTTTTTTAGATGTCAGAGTTGCCGTTGGGAAGTTTCATGTCAATCATATTTTGATTCATTTTCTTGGTAATCTTTTCCCCTCCTTTTCTCTTCAAGTTTTCAGGGTATTTTATTTGGCCCTGGGGTTCTGAATTTCCCTTCTATGCTTTAGAGTGACTATTTTTATCCATTGTGCTGGGTGCTCAATGGGCCCTTTCATTATGGAAACTCCAGGATATTTTCTTTTCTTTTCTTTCTTTCTTTCTCTCTCTCTTTCTTTCTTTCTTTCTTTCTTTCTTTCTTTCTTTCTTTCTTTCTTTCTGGAGCAGAGGACATGCCCAACATTGGGCCATAATGAAGATATGGAAGGGGAGACATGGGCAGGATGCCTGAATTTCTCAGTTCATGTGGGTTTTGTTTGTTTGTTTACTGCAAAAAAGCTTTATTGTTTCATTTGGTCCAACGCATGGGAGAGGCTTCAGGGTGGTTAAAAGAATGGCTAGTAGTTTCTGAAAGAGGCTCAGGTAAAAGCCAGACACCAGGGGAATGCAGAGGGGCCCCTCAAAGGCCTCTGGGCTCCAAAGGCTCCAAGTCGTGCTTGAGGGTGAGCCTTTCAAAGAGATACTTGCCCAGCCCAGCCTGGGGGCCGGCCAGCCTGCAGAGGTCAGTCAGATGTTGCCCATCTTCTTCATGAGTTTCACTTGTTCATCCAGGAAATGTTTCTCCAGGAAGTCACAGAGATGAGGGTCTGCATGGGCAGAACCCAGGGCATGCAGCTCCAAAAGGGCTTGTTCAGGTTCCTCTCCAAGGCCAGGGCGGCTTCCATGGCATCCTGAGTTTTGCCCCACCCACTCATCTTGGGAAGGCTTCAGCACATCCTGGAAGAGAAGGCGGCCACCGAGCTTGTTTTGCAACTTTAAGAGATGCTCAGAGCCCTCAAGCTTCTTCTCTGCCAACTCAGGGAAGAAGTGGCCCTCGCCCTCCAGAGCCACATCATCAACACCCTTCAGAGCCACATTGTCCAGGGGGAAATAGAAGCCCAGAAAGGTAGGTATAGGAGGCCAACAGCCTTCACCTTGGAGGAATAATTCTAATTTGTGAGCTCATGGTTGTTCAGCAATAAAGAGTTAAGATAGAAAAAAAAAACCTGGTGTGTTGGCTGGTCTCAGAGGTGGTTCTAAAGGTGGTGGTGACTGGATAAGACGCAGGAGAGTGGCCGGAGGCTGGAAGAAGGGGTGTCCCTGCGTCTGTTCTGTCCAAACACTATTGAAGCAAGAGACAGATCTGAAACTGCTGAGGGCACTCCAGGATATTTTCTTGAAAAAAACATTTTCTTAAATGTTTCCCTCCCCACCATTTTCTCCCCTTTACACTAGAATTCTTATTTTTCAGCTACTGTATCTTCTGATCTGACCCTCCATTTAAAAAATCTCTTCTCTCTCATTTTCCATCTCCTTATCTTTTGGCTGTACTTTCTGGGAGATTTACTCGATTTTATCTTCTAGCCCTTGTATTGGATCTTTCATTTCTGCTCACAGGTTTTTGTAAATTTCCAAGAGCACTTTTATTGTTGTTTGTTTCCTGAATATTACTTTTTAATAGCTCCCTGTTCTAATTCAGTGAATTCAAAATCTTCACCTGCCTCTCTAAGGTAATTATCAATAGACTAGAGGCCCAGTGCACGAAATTCGTGCACAGGTAGGGTCCCTAGGCCTGGCCAGGGATCAGGGCCGGTCAGGTTCCCTGCCTCCCTGCCTCCCCCCCTCCTCCTCCCCTTGCTCCCCCAGTGCCCCGCCACTGCTGCAGGTCGTCCGCCATGCTCCACACCTCCCCCTGGTGGTCAGCACACATCATAGTGAACGATCGAACTCCTGGTCTCCCTGTCGAACTCCTGAGGGGACACTTTGCATATTAGCCTTTTATATATATAGATATCTAAATGCTTTCTTTTTCTTGCATAGTCTCTTCCCCTCACATTGCTTTCCCCATGTATTTTAGTCTGTCTCTGGGATAGAGGCATTCCTTACATGTTTGGTGATCCTTGTCTGTCTGCTTTTGTCTCACCAATTCTGGGCCTTAATATAGGGTCATTTTGCTAGATTGCTTAGGTGGATCCCTTGTTATCAGAGGTTTGTGCCTTCCTCTTGGACTGGTCCAATTTCCTGGACAAGAATCTGCAGTCTCCTGGCTTAATAGCAATCACCAGAGTCCATGTGGAGAGGAAGGCTGGAAGTCTCCACGTCCTCTAAGTAGACAAACACTGTTTTATGTATAGTGCCCTTGGTTTCCACTGGACTTGGTGTCTCTTAGTCCAGAGATCCTATCCTGTGCTGTTCAATACAGTAGCCTCCAGCCACATGGGACTCTTAGTGCTTAACATGTGCCTACTATAACTTGGGGACTACATTTTTAATTTTAATAAATGTACTTTAAAAATGCCTACTTTGTTATTGGGAAACATTAACATATTTTAGAACAATTTTAATTAACTTTTTAAACTGTAGATTTTATGAAATCTAAACACAGATCAAGTATTTCTGATGAAAACTTAGTGTCCAAATTGATGTGAGTATAAAATACTGTTTTTTGAAAAATAAGAGTGTAAGAGGGTTCACTAATAATTTTTTATAATGATAATATTTTGGATATATTGAGTTAAATTAGCTATATTTCTTTTTACTTTTTAAAGGTGAGAATACTAGAAAATTTTAAATTATGTATGTGGCTCACACTATTTCTATGGGTAATGCTATCCTAGAGGTTAGAGATGATGCTCCAGTGGGGAGGGGCAGTCATCCAGCGTGGGACTGGGTCTCTAACTGCTCTGAATATAGACATTCACTCAGTGTTCGCACCTGAGCCCCTGTCCCCCTCACTTGGAGAAGTCCCAGTGCTGCCTGGGCCTGGACCTATGGGCTTATGTGATACAGTTCAAGTGGTACTTGGTTTTGCTCATTGCCTGGCTAGAATCGAGTTCCCTTGTCCATTATCAACTAGTTGTCTGCTTTCAGTTTCCAAAAATTTATTGCTATTGATTCTTTATTCTCTTTTGTCTTTGGGGTTTATACTGTAAAAAAAATCATTTACTGTTGTTTTAATGGGGTTTTAAGAGGGAGCATAGATAAAAATGCATGCACATATTCAATTCACCATCTTAGACTGAAAATCCTAAATATCTTTTGATTTTTGTCTCTTGACCCATTCCACTTTTTGTCCCCCTCATTTCTTAGGAGGAAGATTGGTTAGTCTTCTATCAGCTGACCCTTCTTCCAGCCTCTCCCCAGGCAAAGTTCTTTTCTAGGTTGTAAATCTGATTATGCTGCTGCTCTGTTTAAAACCCTCCAACAGCTTCCAACACACAAACAAAACCACTGAAGCTCTTTAGGCCGACAAAGAAATATTCCCCAAGAACTGACCTCGGTGTACCTTCCTGCCTTATCTGCTACCACTCTGCTCTCCAGATCTCATTATTCATCATCCTTGTGATAGAGTTCCTCACATACAACATCCACTTTAATACGCCTCTTCTTCCCCCCTGCCATTTCCTCTTCCTCCCACCTTCTCCACTTGGCCAACTCCCCCATCCTTGGTAGCACAGCTCAGCAAGCCTTCTGCAGACCTTGCCTTTAGTAGTGGTGGGCGAGGGGATGGGGCCTAGACTGGGTGCCCCATCTACTATAACAACAACAGGAAGGGCGAGCACGTACAGCAGGTAGCAGGCACTCTTTCCAGGGATTTACACACTTTAGCTCATTTTCATTATCCTCACTTTCTAAATGAGAAAAGGGCGGCACAGACGGTTCAGTGACTTTTCCAATTGAGTCAAAGAGCTGGAAACGGAACTCTAGAGTTTCCTGTGTATGTCAAAGGCCCTTGTGCTTTCATCATGCCGTAGTCGCTGGAGTACCAGTCCGGCACCCCCATTAGACCTGGAGCTGCCTGAGACTGGCCTTTTCTTTTCTTCTTCTTTTTAAAATCTCTGTATCATAAATGCCCGACACAGGGCCTGGCATACAGTAGGTGTTTAAAATGTATTTGTTGAACAGACCTGCTGTCTTCTACTCATCTTATTGTGGTCCCTTTAAATGATCACAGAGGTTTAAATGATGTGGAAAATTCTAATGATGCTCCTTTGATGAAAAGATTTTTCTCTCTAGACTTAGCATAATCTCCCTTTGAACTATGCCAGAAAATCTTAAAACCTTTATTTTTAATAAAGATTCTTAAAATCTTTATTTTTTTCCTCACTGCAGTTCTCCTCCTTTGGATGCCATGCCAGTGAACCGAGGGAAAGAAAGAGCCTTTTGCCTGCGTGATGGGGTGGCTCTGCAAAGGGCAGCCTGGTGCAGAAGCTCCCAGTGCCTGTGGGCTGGGGAGCTGGGGACCTGGAATTGAGCTGCCAATCATGCACGAGGCACAGTCTGGTGAAAGCTGTCTTGGCCACAGAAGGTTGTCCTGGGGAGGCCAACAGGGTGGGCAGGTTCACTTGGAAGTGGTCCTAGTCCTGGATATTGATGGAGGAATCAATATCCTTTAGGGAGCGATGCTTGGACCAGGACAGGATTGAAAGCTGCTTTTGCATAGCAAAATAGATAGAATTAAGGATTTAATAGTCCATATAAAAATATGGGGGTGCTGACTCAAACTTTGATCACCCCATCTAAATAGCACCCTCCGTTATTCCTATCCCATGAACTATGTTTTCTTCCTAGCCCTTCTGAATAAATGATGGAGGAGTCAAAGCCTCTCACTATTCCTGCCCCTGTGGCACACTTGGCAGTGCCACTAGACAGCTGGCACTGCTGGAGGGGGAGCAGGATAGAGCAGTGCTTATACTCATGGGCTCTGAAGTCAGACAGGTCTGGGTTCAAGGCCTGGCCCTGCCACATATTAGCTGGGCGACACTGAGGGCTCTACTCTTGGCTTCTTGGTTTCCTCATCCAGGAAATGTGAACAACACCCATCTCTCGGGGTTGTTTGCAGGATTAAATGAGATTCTAATGCATGTAAAATGTTCAGCAGAGGACCTGGCATATAGTACGTATTTGATATGTGTATGATAGATGCTGTTACTATGATAAATGTTCGTTATCATTATCCAGATGTTCTCAGGGACCTCAGGCAGTACCAGGAGACCATGGGGAGCCCCAAGGAACATGATCACCCTGGGGAGGGAGGGAGTGGCTGCAGGAACGTGGTGGGTGTCCCTCAGGGTTGGGCTCAGTGCTGGAGAGAGGCTGGGATACTTCTCAGAGAATACGGCAGACTGTGGGGTGAGGATTGAGAGAGGAGCCTCTGGATAAGGAATTCAGAGGTCTGTGAACTGGGCTTAGAGGCGTCCTTCCTCAAGGCTCATCTGCTACATGTGTCTCATCAGGTCTGGGGCAAGAGAACTTACTTCCAGCCTCAGGATGGCGGAGCTAAAATTACAGGGACCCACCCTGGTGGGACGGAGTGGGACCCCTTGCATTTGGGCTCACTCAGCAGTGTAGCAACAGCAGGAAATAGGCCAGCACCTCTTCCTCTGCTCTGCAGACTCTGGTAGTTGAGGGCCCCTCACCTACTCTTCCAGATGAGTTGGCCACCATGCACAATGGGGGGAGGGGCAGTGCACACTGGGTGTGGGGAGGGACAGTGATCAGGCAGAGCTAGGCAACTTCACCTCAGAGAGGCAGCCAGACATGGAGGCTGTCACGTCCAGGAAGAGGAGGGGGCTACCAGGAGGAGAGGGCTGGTCAGCCTCAGGAAGCCCCATTTGGGAGCCACAGGGGCAAAGGTGCCACAGGGCTTTGCTCAAGGGGAGGAAGCGGGGCCAGGCCTGCACCTGAGGCTGGTGCCCTTGCAGGTCATGCCTCTTGGGGACAAGACCTCAGACCTTCCTGCCACCCTGCCCTGACTGCATGCTCACTAAGCACCTGCTGGCAGTTTGGCTTTGTAGGAGGCTGTCGCCAGGGACACAGAGCCCAGTCAGGCCCACAAATGGCGCAGGCCGCTGGGCACCCAGAGCGCTCACTGCCAATCAGTACACTGACAGGTGGCTGAGGCGTCAGACCTCTGTGCGTGTCTGAATCAGGTTTCCCGAGTCCTCTTCCTCTGTGGCCAAAATCCTGTTTCTAGGCCTGTGAGGTTGGGGGCCAATCCGTGGTCTGGGAACTTTGCTAAAGTAGTGACGGTCCCAGGAGGGAACAACCAGAATCCTTGCTCCAGTGAAGCCCATCCTCACCCCGTCCCTCAGATGGCTGCCATCTGTGTCCGTGAATGCGTGCATGTGTGTGAATGTGTGTGTGTGCGCGTGTGCCTGTGTGTGCACACATCCCCCTTCAGGAGGTACATAAAGGGTTGATGTAGGATGGAGCACCGGAGCCTATACCAGTCCCTTTTCCCACACACCTCTTCCAGCTCCCAGAGAACCACTGTGTGTTAGAGGCCACCTATGAGGCCTTAGCCTGGGAGTTAATAACCTGGAAGTAGGAAGAGCGGTAATTCCCAGCTTTCTTATAGCGTCCTGGGAAACGGCCTAGGCAATGAAGTCAAACAGACCTGGCTTATAAACTGGATGCACTATTTTCTAGAGACATGCTTTCGGGCGAGCTTCCTAGACACGCTGAGCCTCAGTGTCCAGATGGGGAGAATAATGTTGCCCTCACACGGCTGACACAAGGATTAAATGGGTGATGTATGTGCAGCCATCTGGCATAGAACCGCAACCAGGCTCACAGAAAGAAGGGTGAGTGGTAGCCTGTCTTGTTTGCTGAATTCTGAATGGCATCCTACCTGGGGTACTGAAGAAACAAATGCAGCTGCATGCTTGGTTTAGCAGATTTCACTTCTCGTTCTCCCCAAGAGCTCAGGTTGGTAACTATGAAAGGCGGCTGTGTGGTGGGAGGGAACAAAATGATACATGTGAATATCTATTATAAGACATGTTCTGATTTCAGAAAATTGTGCATCTAAAATTAAGAAAATGCTATATTACTCTTAATAGCTTATACCAATGGAGTGCTTGATTCCTTGCATAAATGACCAGACTGAACCTTTACAATGTCTCTATAAGAGTGGCACTATTAGGATCCTCACTTGGCCAATGAGAAAAATGAAGCTCAGAAAGGTTAAGTAACTTTCCCAAGGCCACACAGCTGGTAAGTGATAGAATCAGAACCTAGAAACACTTGCTGATGCCAGTGTATTTGTTCTTAATCCTTCTGCATTATCGCCACTCCAAGTTAGGGTACCACGTTCAGCACTGGAATGGCCACCCACAGTCATTATACATTTCTAAGCCCACTTCTCCTGTTAGGGGCACATATTATTCCATTATTGATATTTCTCTCTCTCTCCCTTTCCCTTCCTCTCTGAAGTCAATACAAATATATTTTAAAAAAGATTTTCTTTGTTTTTAATACAATGTACTTTCTGGAAAGAACCTATTAACCATGTATATTTTAATGTGTATTCAAGTTACAGAATTTTATAATCCAGTGGTTCTCAACCTTCTGGCCTTTTAAATACAGTTCCTCATGTTGTGACCCCCAACCATAAAATTATTTTTGTTGCTACTTCATAACTGTAATTTTGCTACTGTTATGAATCGTAATGTAAATATCTGATATGCAGGATG
>NW_005366171.1:3285001-3322933 GCF_000412655.1 Myotis brandtii
CTCATCTTCCTGTGGCCCCCCCGCCCCCCCCCCCATTCCCCTTCTGTGCACACTGTAGTCCTTGGCCAAGGCTTTCGGCCTCTTTCCTTTTCATGTTAGTTATTCAGAAAACCATGCTTATCAGTTCTACTTGATAGTGGGAGAGAAGAAGGACCTATGAGCAGCTTTCCCGGCATTTACTTAAACATATTTTGCATACTTTTAAAATGGTATTATTATTTATTTATTTTTTAAAATGCACTGGTTTAAATGATCACAGAGGTTTAAATGATGTGGAAAATTCTAATGATGCTCCTTTGATGAAAAGATTTTTCTCTCTAGACTTAGCATAATCTCCCTTTGAACTATGCCAGAAAATCTTAAAACCTTTATTTTTAATAAAGATTCTTAAAATCTTTATTTTTTTCCTCACTGCAGTTCTCCTCCTTTGGATGCCATGCCAGTGAACCGAGGGAAAGAAAGAGCCTTTTGCCTGCGTGATGGGGTGGCTCTGCAAAGGGCAGCCTGGTGCAGAAGCTCCCAGTGCCTGTGGGCTGGGGAGCTGGGGACCTGGAATTGAGCTGCCAATCATGCACGAGGCACAGTCTGGTGAAAGCTGTCTTGGCCACAGAAGGTTGTCCTGGGGAGGCCAACAGGGTGGGCAGGTTCACTTGGAAGTGGTCCTAGTCCTGGATATTGATGGAGGAATCAATATCCTTTAGGGAGCGATGCTTGGACCAGGACAGGATTGAAAGCTGCTTTTGCATAGCAAAATAGATAGAATTAAGAATTTAATAGTCCATATAAAAATATGGGGGCGCTGACTCAAACTTTGATCACCCCATCTAAATAGCACCCTCCATTATTCCTATCCCATGAACTGTTTTCTTCCTAGCCCTTCTGAATAAATGATGGAGGAGTCAAAGCCTCTCACTATTCCTGCCACTGTGGCACACTTGGCAGTGCCACTAGACAGCTGGCTCTGCTGGAGGGGGAGCAGGATAGAGCACTGCTTATACTCATGGGCTCTGAAGTCAGACAGGTCTGGGTTCAAGGCCTGGCCCTGCCACATATTAGCTGGGCGACACTGAGGGCTCTACTCTTGGCTTCTTGGTTTCCTCATCCAGGAAATGTGAACAACACCCATCTCTCGGGGTTGTTTGCAGGATTAAATGAGATTCAAATGCATGTAAAACGTTCAGCAGAGGACCTGGCATATAGTACGTATTTGATATGTGTATGATAGATGCTGTTATTATTACCCAGATGTTCTCAGGGACCTCAGGCAGTACCAGGAGACCATGGGGAGCCCCAAGGAACATGATCACCCTGGGGAGGGGAGGAGTGGCTGCAGAAACGTGGTGGGTGTCCCTCAGGGTTGGGCTCAGTGCTGGAGAGAGGCTGGGATACTTCTCAGAGAGTACGGCAGGCTGTGGGGTGAGGATTGAGAGAGGAGCCTCTGGATAAGGGATTCAGAGGTCTGTGAACTGGGCTTAGAGGCGTCCTTCCTCAAGGCTCATCTGCTACATGTGTCTCATCAGGTCTGGGGCAAGAGAACTTACTTCCAGCCTCAGGATGGCGGAGCTAAAATTACAGGGACCCACCCTGGTGGGACGGAGTGGGACCCCTTGCATTTGGGCTCACTCAGCAGTGTAGCAGCAGCAGGAAATAGGCCAGCACCTCTTCCTCTGCTCTGCAGACTCTGGTAGTTGAGGGCCCCTCACCTACTCGTCCAGATGAGGTGGCCACCATGCACAATGGGGGGAGGGGCAGTGCACACTGGGTGTGGGGAGGGACAGTGATCAGGCAGAGCTAGGCAACTTCACCTCAGAGAGGCAGCCAGACATGGAGGCTGTCACGTCCAGGAAGAGGTGGGGACTACCAGGAGGAGAGGGCTGGTCAACCTTAGGAAGCCCCATTTGGGAGCCACAGGGGCAAAGGTCCCACAGGGCTTTGCTCAGGGGAAGAAGCGGGGCCAGGCCTGCACCTGAGGCTGGTGCCCTTGCAGGTCATGCCTCTTGGGGACAAGACCTCAGACCTTCCTGCCACCCTGCCCTGACTGCATGCTCACTAAGCACCTGCTGGCAGTTTGGCTTTGTAGGAGGCTGTCGCCAGGGACACAGAGCCCAGTCAGGCCCACAAATGGCGCAGGCCGCTGGGCACCCAGAGCGCTCACTGCCAATCAGTACACTGACAGGTGGCTGAGGCGTCAGACCTCTGTGCGTGTCTGAATCAGGTTTCCCGAGTCCTCTTCCTCTGTGGCCAAAATCCTGTTTCTAGGCCTGTGAGGTTGGGGGCCAATCCGTGGTCTGGGAACTTTGCTAAAGTAGTGACAGTCCCAGGAGGCTGTCGGGGAACAACCAGCATCCTTGCTCCAGTGAAGCCCACCCTCACCCCATCCCTCAGATGGCTGCCATATGTGTCCGTGAATGAGTGCATGTGTGTGAATGTGTGTGTGTGCACGTGTACCTGTGTGTGCACACATCCCCCTTCAGGAGGTACACAAGGGGTTGATGTAGGATGGAGCACCGGAGCCTATACTGGTCCCTTTTCCCACACACCTCTTCCAGCTCCCAGAGAACCACTGTGTGTTAGAGGCCACCTATGAGGCCTTAGCCTGGGAGTTAATAACCTGGAAGTAGGAAGAGCGGCAATTCCCAGCTTTTTTATAGCGTCCTGGGAAACGGCCTAGGCAATGAAGTCAAACAGACCTGGCTTATAAACTGGATGCACTATTTTCTAGAGACATGCTTTCGGGCGAGCTTCCTAGACACGCTGAGCCTCAGTGTCCAGATGGGGAGAATAATGTTGCCCTCACACGGCTGACACGACGATTAAATGGGTGATGTATGTGCAGCCATCTGGCATAGAACCGCAACCAGGCTCACAGAAAGAAGGGTGAGTGGTAGCCTGTCTTGTTTGCTGAATTCTGAATGGCATCCTACCTGGGGCACTGAAGAGACAAATGCAGCTGCATGCTTGGTTTAGCAGATTTCACTTCTCGTTCTCCCCAAGAGCTCAGGTTGGTAACTATGAAAGGCGGCTGTGTGGTGGGAGGGAACAAAATGATACATGTGAATATCTATTATAAGACATGTTCTGATTTCAGAAAATTGTGCATCTAAAATTAAGAAAATGCTATATTACTCTTAATAGCTTATACCAATGGAGTGCTTGATTCCTTGCATAAATGACCAGACTGAACCTTTACAATGTCTCTATAAGAGTGGCACTATTAGGATCCTCACTTGGCCAATGAGAAAAATGAAGCTCAGAAAGGTTAAGTAACTTTCCCAAGGCCACACAGCTGGTAAGTGATAGAATCAGAACCTAGAAACACTTGCTGATGCCAGTGTATTTGTTCTTAATCCTTCTGCATTATCGCCACTCCAAGTTAGGGTACCACGTTCAGCACTGGAATGGCCACCCACAGTCATTATACATTTCTAAGCCCACTTCTCCTGTTAGGGGCACATATTATTCCATTAATATAGCCATTACTTTTTAGAATAAGATTTCCTTTGTGTTTTTTTGCCCTTGCCAGTTTGGCTCAGTGGATAGAGCATTGGCCTGTGGACTGAAGGGTCCTGGGTTTGATTCCGGTCAAGGGCACATGACCAGGTTGCAGGCTTGATCCCCCAGTAGGGGGCGTGCAGGAGGCAGCCGATCAATGTTTCTCTCTCATCATTGATATTTCTCTCTCTCTCTCCCTTTCCCTTCCTCTCTGAAGTCAATACAAATATATTTTAAAAAAGATTTTCTTTGTTTTTAATACAATGTACTTTCTGGAAAGAACCTATTAACCATGTATATTTTAATGTGTATTCAAGTTACAGAATTTTATAATCCAGTGGTTCTCAACCTTCTGGCCTTTTAAATACAGTTCCTCATGTTGTGACCCCCAACCATAAAATTATTTTTGTTGCTACTTCATAACTGTAATTTTGCTACTGTTATGAATCGTAATGTAAATATCTGATATGCAGGATGGTCTTAGGCGACCCCTGTGAAAGGGTCATTCAACCCCCAAAGGGATCGCGACCCGCAGGTTGAGAACCACTGCTATAATCTTACAGTGACAAGGGGCCTTAAATTGCATTTAGCTTTACTTCCCACCAAACACAGAATTTCCTAAGTGGTGCCTCTAACATGACCACCCATACTGTCCACTAGCACCTCACCGGTCAGGGAGCTCACTGCCTACCCTGTCTCTATACCCGCAGAGCTCTCATTGCTTGATTCTGTTGGGCTGAAGTCTGCTTCTCTGCAGCTTGGGGCCAGCAATCCTTACTCTTCTCTCTGGAGCGACTACAAAGAAATCTGCTCCCCCTTTTCCATGACAACCTTTCAGACATGCGTGATCTCTTCTATCCCTTCTCTTTTCCAGGCCGAATGCCCCATTTTCTGGATGTATTCCCCAGAGGACAAGTTTTGGATTCTCTCACTGTACAGCCCTCTGGGTCTCTGTACAAGCTTCAATTTAAAAAATACAGAAGGACCAGTAGGGTCCTTCTCCTGGGGCCTTTAAAGTCAAGCCTGACCTCCCCTTGTTGGAGTAGAGAGTCTTTGTTCCCTGGAAAAGATATTTCAGACCCTGACTTCCAGCTGGAAGAGGCACTATGAACAGTGCTGTGCCACGTATGCATAACCACCCACCACACAATTTACATGCTTTTTAACCTGTTGGGGACAATCAGCATGTCACTCAGGTCTTCCCTGTTAGGCTGTAAGTTTATCCAAAGTGGGCATCACTGTTGATCATTCCTGGGTCCTTCCTAAGAGCCTGCTGTGTTGGTCTGCCTCCCTTCCACTGCCAACACATCCAGCTGATTTATGGACTCACTGGGGCCTGAGAAGTCATTTTCCGCTCTGGCGCATCTCAGAATCCAGCTGTGTCCAGGTGGAGCCAGCCCTCTGCTTGCCTCATTCCTCCTTGAACACGGACCTTGGTCTCATGGCTTGCCCATGCATCACAGGATAAATTTCACGTTGGAGCTCTGCTCTGTTCCACTGGGGAGAAACCAGATTCCGTATGGAATGGTACATCCCAATCTGCAAAGAGCCCTGGAGTCCCCCTGCCCTTATCCTTCTTCTTATATTTATCTGCCAAAGCTCAGGTAATGACAATCTCCCAGGCATAGGCATATTCCAGGCCTGCAATCCCAGGGCTGGAGAAGGGGGTGATATATCAAACAGATGTTTCCAATTGTAAATTCACCCAGCCTCTTGTCTCCTCTGCCCCTCCCAGCCCCTCCCTCGCCCTCCTTCCTCTTCCCTGAAGTTGACTATGAATCAAATGTCTCTTCTTAAAATTATAATCACCAAAATAAGGTGGTGATTTAAGGAATTCTGAAATACCAAATAATCAGCCGAACACTTCAATTTAATGGCAGCAATAAGTCAAGTGCCTCCACGCTCATCTCGGGAGGAAGAAGCACGTCGGTCCTGGTTGTTTTGAAATGACAAATGCTCTTTTGTGAGTTGTAACAAATCAATTATCCGCATGTTGGAAACTGAGCAACTCCTTTTTAAGATATACTTTTATGGGTACATTAAAAACAACATCCCAGGGAAGAAGGTACCAGAGCTCTTTAGTTTTTTTCTGGCATAAGAAAACGGGGAAATACTAGCTCTGAGCAGAAAGCTGTCCGCTAGGACATCCATCAGCAATGCAGGTGCCCCCATGTCTTCGGAAGGTGCACACGAGTGCTCAGGGTCTGTTTTTCATCCAGTCTGAGCAGGTAAAAAGGAATCTGCCTCTACCTGCGCTGGCATTTTCAATCGAATTTGCTGGCTCCCCAAAGAGCCCTGTGGGGGCATTCAATCCTCAAGCTCTCCTTGGGCACATTTGTCTGCCTTGTATTGCTCATTTCAAGGAGAATTTCTTGTTTCTTCCGCTGAGAAAGAAGTCGCGCCTCAGCAGCTGGCCCTGAGATTGGAACCTGTGTTATCTTGTTATGCATGGCCCCATCTGTTTGGGTCCTCCAGAAAGGCTCGTGCCCTCGCCAGGTCCTATTTCCCTCTCCTCCTGCCTTGCATTCATTTGCCACACAAGGAATTACAAGGGCATTTGCTGTAACCTCTCCTGTCAAGGCAGGCGGGCGCTCAAAGCCATCCCAGGCTTTCTCCCAGCCCGTGAGCTTGTCAGTTTCAAAGGCCTTGAGAAAGGAGGTCACACCATCACAATGCCAAATGTCACTGTTGTGCCGTTGCATGGGGCTTCAGCCACATCTGGGGCAGTGGGTGCTATTGTGGGCAATACCCTGCAAAGCGGAGCTTCACAAACTGGAAACCGTCCTGTGGGTGGGTGAGCAGAGGGTGGATGGTGTCACTACTGTCCTGTGAAGAATGACTGAGGATGACTAAGAATGGCTATGAATGCTTTGAGTAGAGAAGAAAAGACTCACTGCGTGGGGGTTGATGGATAGCTGATGCTGGGAGTAAGCACCCTGTCCATTGCTGACAGTGGTAGGCAGCGGGGGACTGGGTGGTAGGTAGCAGGTCCCTAGGCCTTGCATCTCAGGCTTGGATGACACTGTCCCTCTGAACAGTGCTGAAACCTTTGCTGGCCCCTGGCCTGCAGTGCAGCTGTTGTTTTGCTCTAGGCTTTCTCTGCCCTGCTGTCCACTGAGCTGCCTGGCCTGCTCGCTGCCTGTTCCCTCTAGCCTAGCCCATCTGCTTGGCTTCTCTTAGGAGTCTTCCTGCCCTTCCACCTTCTTTCCTTCTTCCTAAATCCTAATTTGTCTCAATAACTTTCTTTCCTTTGTGTTCCACCCTCACCCTTTTCCCAATGCACAACCTACCTGGGTTGGTTGCTCTGTGGATGACTCTTTTATGACCCATTCATTGGTACTTTCATTCAACAATCATTCTGAATGCTTTCTATGTGTTCAATAACTTACACTTATGTGATGGTAATTTTCTGTGTCAATTTGTCTGGGCCGAGAGCTGCCCAGATAGCTGGTAAAAGGTTATTTCTGGGTGTGTCTGTCTTTCTAGCATTTGGATCCATAGACTGAGGAAAGGAGATCAATATCACCAAGGAGGGTGGGCATCACCCACTCTCCCGAGGGCCTGAATAGAATAAAAGGGAGGAGGAAGGCTGAAGTTGCTCTTTGCTTGAGCTGAGACACCCGTCTTCTCCGCCCCTGTTCATTGGCCCTCCTGGTTCTCAGGCCTTCCGACTTGGACCTGGAGTTACACCATTGGCCCCATAATTCTCAGGCCTTTGGGCTTGGACTGACTTATATCACCCATTTTCCTTGTTATTCAGCTTGCAGACTGTGGAGCATGGGATTTCTCAACCTCTATAATCGTGTGAGCTAATTCTTATATAAATCTACCTGTACCTGCACCTGAATCTGTATCTATACCTGTACCTGTACCTGTACCTGCACCTGTATCCATATCTCTCCTGTTGGTTCTGTTTCTCTGGAGAATCCTCATTAACACAACATACAAACAGTTGTACTTTGGGATGTTTGGACTGAAACCTGAAAAATGAAGAAACATTCAGATGTGATCCAGTAAGGGAACAGAATGTGCAAAAGCAGAAAAGAGCCTTGACTCTTCCAGAAACCAAAGGAAAAAACACCCATTACTCATTATTAATTATTTTTTTGGTCACAGAATGAATGCACGACAGGACCTTGCCCACCTAAGCACCTCGAACCCGACAGTCCCCTCTGGCCGAGAAGCTCTTCCTCGGATGGCCGCGTGGCTGGTTCCTTCCCGTGTCCACATCTCTGCTTAGTTGTCACCTCCTCCAAGAGGCCTTCTTTGACCACCCGTTCACACTCATTCTCCCTTATCCCACTTTGTGTATCTATATATTTATTTTGTGGGTGGCACCTGTCACTAAATGGAATATTGTTTATTTGATTACTTTTTGATAGATGGTCTCCCCCCATTAGAATGAAAATTCCACAAATACAAACCCTGAACTAATAAGCTGTCATATTCCCAGCACCTGACAAACAGCAGGCACTTAATAAATGTTTTGTGAGTGGATGATGAATGATGGGCTAGAGAAACAGAACATTTGTAAGGAAATGTATTTCCATTATAATCAGGCACCCAGAGGACAAATGCTAAAAGGGAAGAGGAGGACGTGTTAGGGACCCATGCCAGGACATTATTAAAGAGGTAGGAAGACGTGTAATGAGCATATTTATTACATGAATGTAAAGGCCAGTACTTAAGCTCCCTTGCTCTTAAGTAGGCTAACATTTCTGTTGTTTGAATTTGCTTAGCAATTCCTGTCACCTTTATGATAAAGAAATACAGACACATTTCTGTAACACGTGTTCTTAATATGTAAGCTGCTGCCAAGCCCCCAGTGAGGCAGTGTTTGCCACTGGTTGAAACAGATGCTCTGTAGTGAAAGGCTCTACCTTACTTTCCATGGCTGTGCCTTTCCAAGGGATCACGTCTGGTGGCTTAATGCTAGCACAGTCACAAGGGGGTGAAAAGGAAAGCCGACCTGAACATAGGCTATTCATAGTTCTTTGTTGAGCCTTTAAGTAGCAGTCACTCATGTACTCCCTTCTGCTTTTCTAGCATGATATTCTAGTTACTATTTATAAAACAAACAGTCCCATTGTCAAATCTCAACATAAAACAAAACAAAAAACAAAAAGATCCATGTACTTGGAGAACAAAACAGGTTGGACGGTGGAATGGCTCCCTGGGTAGATGCTTAGATGCTGGAAATGATGGGGAGAGCGAAGTGGGGATGATACTTGATGTATGGCCTAGATGACGGGTAGACATTTGTATAAATCAGAGTTCAATCAGAGAAGCAGAACCATTAGGAGAGCTATTTTTCTATATCTATCTATCTATCATCTATAGATATAGATTTATTGTAGGGGTTTGACATTTGCAATGTGGGAGCTAGTCAACAGTTGTGTAAGGCTGTTACTTTGTGTCTGCAGGGCAGGCAGGCAGGAGAGGAGGATGGATGTGATACTGGGAAGGCAAGACAAAAGGGAATCTGCAAGGATGAGCCAGAACTCACGAGACTGCCCTAGAACCTTCCTTGACCTCTCACCACCTTTATGCTTTCACTGCAGGAGAGGCTGGTTACCTTCATCACAGAGCTAATCTGCACCTGGCCCAGCAGCATGAGGCGCTGCAGGGAGTGATCCTGTAGGAGCCGGAGGAGCTGCCGCCTGGCTGTTGCCTCACACCGTGAGGAGGCCAACAGGTAAGTGGCAGCAGCACCTGTCGCCCTGCAGCAGCTTTCTGAGAGCAAAACAAAAATGGTCTCTGCTTTACTGTCCCCTTCCAAGTCTCAGCTAAAACGTCTCTTATAGCCCAGGGAAAGGAATTATGGGAAACAGAGGTCCTGCCTAGCCACATTGACAAATCCCCCCCCTGTGGGGACTGACGAATCCTTGCACGATGCCAATGAAGTCATGGCTGTGGATGAGATGACTCGGGGATTGTGTTGAGCCACAAAATATCAGCACTGAAAGGATGAGCGGAGGATAGGAACCTACTGTAGAGCAAGAGAAGGAGCAATCAGAGAGGCAGGGGAGAACCTGTGGGAGGCAGGGCTGAGTTTCTGGGTATAAATATTTGTGAGAGTGTGGTCCTGTACATAATAATGATGACAATGATGATGGTGATAACTAGGCATAACACTGAATTTAATGGCTGGTAACTATGGCACTGACCAATCAGAATGGATGCTGGACTGTGAGGAGGTTCCAAGGGTCCTGGGGGAAGGCCATCAGACCACCATGTGGTGATGGTGGCGGTGGTAGTGGTGGACTTTGGGTGGACTGGGGTTGGTGAGGCAGGTATTTAGCATCCTGCATGAGAGTTTTTCATATTTTGACAACTACTGTGCTGTCTTGGTGCTTATTAGCGGAATATCAGCCCTACTGGTAGCTAATTGAGTGCCTACTATATGCCACGTGCTCAGCTGAGCCCCGTAGTCTGTGTGATGGTGGTGTTCTCTCTGGGGTGCTTTGCCCCATCCTCACTGGCTCTGGGAGAGAATCTTAGATCCTGGCAGAGCAAGTTGTCAGGCCCACTGTCAGCAAACATCTGCTGCCACTGCGTGCACCGCTTTCACAGGAGGATGTATTTGGGGGAGATTGTATAGGCCCTGCTCCATGTGGGGGAGAACAATTAAACACGCTGCAGCTGTTAATGAGGGCCATGCTGCTAATTAGGACAGCCTGGAGAGGAGCAGCTGCCCCGCACAGTGGTGGTTTGGAATGACAAAGGCGGCATCATCTAACTGTTGGAGTCCCGGGGTCTGTCTCTGTGAGACGAATTCTGAACTAATAGGAAAGATCCATGAAGACTCATGGATCATTAACTTTGGAAGTTCTTGGCTTGAGTGATCTGATGTGACTGTCCACACAGATCAAACAGCAGAAAATTCCCAATGTGCCATTTTGATCGGTGGTTTATGCAGGTAGCTTCGGGTGCAATGCTTTCTGAAGGGACTGTGTACTCAGAAGTAACCCAGAAGTCACCCACTTTGGCTTTATCCTCTCCCCTGCAGCATGAGGAATATGATTCTTTTTATTTTATTTGTTTAAATATGCATTTTAAATTGATTTCAGAGAGGAAGTGAGAAGGAGAAAGAGATAGAAACTACAATGATGAGAAGGAATCATTGATCAGTTGCCTCCTGCATGCCCCCTACTGGGGATTGAGCCTGCAACCCGGGCATGTGCCCTGACCTGCAATCAAACCACAACCTCCTGTTTCACAGGTCGATGCTCAACCACTGACCCACACCGGCAGGGCACAAAACTCTCATTTTTATTTTAACAGCTTCAAAAGAAAGACTGGCAGCTACTGTTTCAAACTCCCAAAACCACAAACTGAGACTTTTATGTTGTTGGTCAACAATGGGGTTTAGGCAAAGAAGAAAAAAATGTTATTCCTTTTGTTTAATTATATCTGAAGTTACTACTAATAATTACAATTTCCAGTGATTACAGCCTCCAGTTATGTTTATGACTTCCCATGACTACCTCAAACATGTTTCCCAATTCTTGATGTCCACAGGCATTTCAGATGGTTAAAAACAGACCCGTCAAAACAATTGGACAGGAAGACAGTCCTTATCTCTTTTTATAGAAGGGCACGTGAGAAATTTGTCTCTTTAGTGGAGCATAATCCAGTTTGGTTTTACTGGGGACCTTGTCTCAGTCTGATTTGTAAGCAAACAGATTCTTTAACTACCTGGGTTGTAAATAATCTTTATCTTCCAGCTTCTCTTATCAGCCACGAAAAGCAATTTACCGCATAATGCCTAGGTAAACAAAAGTACTTTCAAGTCCAGGTGATTTTCCTGTTCCCTTTAATTAAAGTCGATTCCCTCCTTAAAAGGTGATTCATTTCTCATCTCAAATTTTTCTTCTCTGAAAAGGGGACTTATATGATTCTGGGTGTTTTTGCAGAGATTAGTACCCTTCTCCAATATCCCAATGCTAAATGGCCTTCCATGGCTCATAGGGTACAGTCAAAATCTTACAAAGCCCTGCCCTGGTTTTGCCTTTTGCTCCCCCACCCCCAGCCCCATCCTGTGCCTTTCACTCCAGCTCCCCTGACCTCGCTGACCTCTATGGTCTCCCAAGCATCATGCTCCTCCCCACCGGTGATCTTGGGTACATGTGTTTTCTTTGGCCATAAGATTCTTCTGTGCTACCTTCCTTCATCAGCTACTACTAGCCACTTATGCTAAGGAAGAGAGCAGTGGTGAAATTTTAGGCACAACCAAGAATCTCTAAAATTTCTGGGAGCTGGACAGCTGAGGGGCAGCCTCTGAAGCCCCCCAGCTCCCATGTTGTGGCACCAGCACACTGGCCTTTAGGGGCACTTTCCTTTCCTTTTAGCCCAGGTAGGGACACATCCTCTTTTTCTTCTGACAAAGCCATAAATGATCTGAAGTAGAATTCCTCAAAGTGTGGGCCTCTGTGTACCTGCGGTGCTTGTTAAAAGTACAGATCACCAAACGTCATCCTAAACGAGTGGTTCTCAACCTTCTTAATGCCGCGACCCTTCAATACAGTTCCTCATGTTGTGGTGACCCCCCAATTTCATTGTTACAAATTGAACATAATTAAAGCATAGTGATTAATCACAAAAACAATATGTAATTATATATGTGTTTTCTGATGGTCTTAGGCTCTGTGAAAGGGTCATTCGACCCCCAAAGGGGTCTCGACCCACAGGTTGAGAACTGCTGTCCTAAGCCTACTGAATCTGGCGCTCTCTGAGGGTGAAATTTGGTGTCTGCTTTATAAACTATCTCCCCAATGATCCTTTTGCAGCCAAATTCGGAGGCTCACAGATCTAGAGCCTTCAAGGGGATAGTTTTACTAAGGTTCCAGAGGTAATCAAGCAAATAAGTAGATGTAACAGGAACAAAAATGACAGAGTTTGGGGCTCTGGATGCATCGGAATCCTGAACATACACCTGATGTTGGGCTGAGGCCTACCCAGCTTGGAAGAACTTCCATCCTCTCAGATCCTTCAGCATTCTTCCATCTCAGGCCTTGAGTCTAGTCACCCCTATGACTGCAAATCCTGTCCTGACTGGATACCCCTGTTGGAGACAGGAACTTCCATTACAAGCTGGCTAATTCATTGTCCCCATGAGGCCAGTCCTGGACCCTTTATGCACCTTGTGATCCATAATCTTCTCATTTTCTAAGCACTTTGCACCTTTTCCCTCTCCCTCCTCTTCTCCATCTAGAATAGATCACAACTGTGCAAGCGCGGCGCGCGCGCGCACACACACACACACACACACACACACACACACACACTCTGACATCCACAGAGTCCAAAGCCTCCATAATTCAATTAGACCAACGTCGGGCACAAAGTAGGTGCCTAATAAATGCCACTTCTTTCCCCCTGACCACCTTCTGTCTTCCAGATGCTCCATTAGAGAGCAAAAATGTCCTAAAAATGAGAGGGATGTAGAGAGGGGATACATGATTACTAAATCCCCAAATCTAATCAGGGCGTGGGGCTGGCTGCTGGGCTGCTGGGCCTGCATACCGATGAAGCTGCGTCTGGAGCAGGATAGCTGTGCTCATAAACCACGACCTTCATTACCCACGAGGCGGCCAGCAGCGCAGTCCCTGTAGCAATCTTCCCCATCCCACTGGTGAGGATGGAAGAGGACACAAGACTCCACCATTTGTCTTGACAGCACTAACAAATGCTTTCCATTGTGTTGTGCAAAGCACACCCCTCCCCTATTTTTTTCTGGCTGGGATAGGCTTTTCTTCCCAATTAAAAATTAAAATAGCTTCTGAATTTATATTCATTTTTTGGGCCTGCAATTCCTGCACCATTTCTCATAAGCAGCCTGCATTAGCGTGGAGCTCATCTACTTACATTGCCTCTTGGAAACAGCCCCTTAAATCACAGCTTGGTTAAAAATGGTTTCCTGGTGCCAGAGTACCAGAGGGCAGTGTCACATGGAATCAAGTCAACTGAGAGTGACATGAGGCCATGCAGCTCAATCCCTTTCCTAGGAAAGAATTCACCCAACGCCACCTCATGGGTTGCCATGTTTCTTCTTCCGCAGCTTTGGGGTTGGGAGTCACAGGGAGCAGTTTTAATTCTTAGAGAGTTCTTTATACATAGCTATAGTTTGCATCCCTGTAATGTTCACTCCCTGTTCTTAGTTCTGCCCTTTGAGCCACACAGATCAAATCCTCTACAAGAGACCTCTTCAAATATATGAAGACAGTCCTCTTGCCCTCTGTGAGGGTTGATTTGTGTCACCGGGAGAGATATGCTGAAGTCCTAAACCCCAGCACCTTAGAATATGACCTTATTTGGAAATAGGGTCATTGTCAATGTAATTATGTGCAAAATGGAGCAGGAAGGGCCCTTCGTCCAAGATGACTGGGTTCCTTATGAGAAGGCACACAGGCACACGGAGGGAGAACTGCATGTGAAGATGGAGGCAGAGGTTGGAATGAGGCAGCCAGGAGCCAAGGAATGCCTCTGGCTATCAGATACTGGAAGAGCCAAGGAAGGGTCCTTCCTTTGAGACTTCAGAGGAAGCTCCTGTGAGCCCCTTGACATTAGACTCTGGCTCCCAAAACTGTGAGAGAATAAGTTTCAGTAGTTTCAAGCCACCTGGTTTGTGGTATTTTGTTATGGCAGCTTAGGAAATGGATACTCCTGACACTTTCCGGGGCTGAACATGTCCAGTTCCTTCAGTTGTTTCTCATATGATATAATCTCCATCCTGTCCTTGATTTCCCTCCTTTGAGCATATTTCAGGTACCAAGCCAATTACCGTAGAGGTGGTCCAAGTAGCGCACCCTGTTCTGGGACCATCACCTCCCACATTTCTGGATTCGGTACCTCAGAGCACAGTTGCTTTCTTGGCAGCTTTTTTGTACCTCAAATTCCGACTGAGTTTATGGTCAATTAAGACCCATGATTCTTTTCCAGGTACATTGCTGCTAAATCCTGTCTCTCAACTGGCATGGCAAGTCTGTGAAAATCTCCTATCATCATTTAGATGATGGCTCTGCCTTCTCTAGAGAGTTTGAATCTTGAGTTGATTCATCCCTACATTCAAAATTCTTCCTAGTCCCATTCTTATTTTATCTATTTCCCCCCGAAATCCCTTTAGGTTTCCATCGAATTATTAATCATGATGAGCTGAGGATGGAGAACTCTGGTAGATTATCATACTTCTCTGCAGACTTCCTGTGAATCCATACATTTGTTCACTCAATAAATATTTACCGAGCTCCTTGTGCATGCCAGACATTATTCTAGGCCCTGCGGGTTTGGTGATGGATGAGACAAGTCTTGGTCTTCATGGAAATTAATTTAACACATTAGTCAACATCTGGGATATACCTGACCACTAGGGGCAAGTGTGGATGTCTGGGTTCTGGCAGATCCTTTAACTTTTCACAAATGCCAGTTCCAAATGTCCTGAGCCAGGGGCCTGGAGAAATGCCATTCCTGAATGCAGGGCTGAATGGGAAGGCTGGTCTTTCCAGCAAGCAAGAAGTTTTCCTTGCTCTTGCCTTCTCTGTGACCTGGGGTAGCCCCCTAGGCATTTCTGTCTCATTTTGCTACTTTCCTTTCCTTTTGCCCTGCTGACCATGACAGCAGCTTAGGGTTTGGGTGGGAAGAGCAGGGAGAAAGTGGAGCTCCAACTTCACCCCCTGCCCCTCATTTGCTCTTTATACTCCAGTGAGGCTCAGCATGCTATTTTCTTTTTCCAAGTCTTTGTAATGTTTCCTCCCTCCTTGAGTGCCAGGAAAACTCTTATTTATGTTCCGAACACATTGTAGACATCACCTTCTCTGGGAAGTCTACTTTGGTAACCACCTCTGCATTTGCCTCAGGGCTAATCCCTTTTGCCTCTGTGTATTGTACATGATTCTCTTGTTGTACTTATCATGCTGTATTAGACTTTCTTTTTAAACATTTCTTTCTCTCTGCTAATTTGCATTCTTAGGCCAGGAGCTCTTTGTTATGCATATTTGCAACTCCAGTATTCACCACCAGTGCCTTGATAAATGCTTGATGAGAAAAATGAACGAAGGAGGAAATGATTGAGAAGATAAATGAACCTATTATATGCCAGGCACTGTGCTAAGGGCTTTCTATACACTATCTCATTTAATTCTCACAACAGATAAGGAAAGGGGAGGGCCTCATGGAAATCTCAAGGTCAAGCAGCTAATAAGTGGTAGAACTGGGATTTGAGTTGTGGTTTATCTGATTCCAATGTCTGCTGTTTTCACTGAATTAGCTGCTCCTGTTACATTGATTGTACCACTTTCTACTTGCCAGAGTCCTCACTTTAACCATGCAGAAACCCTGTTTCATTCATTCATTCATTCATTCATTCATTTTAGAGAGAGAGGAAGGGAGAAACATTGATTTGTGGTTCTAGTCATTTATGCATGCATTGATTGATTTGCGTATGTGCTGACCAGAGATTGAACCTGCAACCTTGGCTGGCATATTGGGACGATGCTCTAACCAACTGAGCTACCAGGCCAAGGCCAAAACTCTGTTTCTTTCTTTCATTCTTTTTTAAATCTTCACCTTAGGATATGTTTATTAATTTTATTTTTAGAGATAGAGGAAGGGGAAAAAGAGAGAGAGAGAGAGAGGAGAGATGCGAGAGAGAAACATTGATCAGTTGCCTCCTACACACTACCTGACCACAGATCAAACCCACATCCTAGGCATGTGCCATGACCAGGAATCAACCCGAAAACTTTTTGGTGTACTGGACAGTGCTCCACCTGGGCCGGGCACAACTCCATTTCTTTAACATGACCCTTTCTCCTTTCTGTGTGTCCATGCCCTTCCTCAATTAGTAAGCCCACAGGTTACCAGAATCTGGTCAGCATTCAACTGTCTTAAGGACAAAGCCTCAGGTCTGACCACAGAAAGAGAGTTTTGGTCAAGCTAAAGTTAACATCTTGACTTCAGCTGTTTTTCAGCCCCAGGCCCATAGAAGCAGAGCACCCTACGGACCACACTCTCACAAAATCAGACAGAACAACGCCATGGCTGACATCAGGACCTGACACAATGATCAACTCCTCCCTACCCTGGCCCCAATCAATCAGTGGAGCCCAGGACCCCAACTCATTTAGCCGCCATGATTAGTAATTTTCCCTGTGTGACCTATCCCCTGGAAGCCATCATGGAATCAGGTCTTTTAGCACTAGCTTACCTATGACTCCAGGCTTGGTACCATTTTCTAAACTAATAACCTCTACTTCCTTTGCTACAAACTTCCGTTCATGTTTGATTGGGCACGTGAGCACACCCCTTTAGTCCAGTAACATCACCACTCCCTCCACTCATTCATAGGCAGCTGAATCCTCTTCCTGTGATCCTCCTTGCTCCATTAAATGATGCTTCTTGGTTATGGTTGATCCACCAACCATGAACCTGCTTCACTCATTCATTCTTCAGTGTTTATCTCACTAGCCGCTCCACAGGTCCCTACAAGACACCTCATCAGACTGCCTGGAAGCTCAGACATATGCTCTCTACTTGATTTCCCTGGTCTGTAGCTCTAATAACCCATGAAAAAAGGAAAAGACCTGCATTGACATTACCTGTTCTTGGTAAACCCGCACTGGCTCCTGGCACTCACTGCTTCATTTTTGGGTGTTTAGGAATTGATTAGGGCCCTGGCCGGTTTGGCTCAGTGGATAGAGCGTCAGCCTGCGGGCTCAAGAGGCCCAGGTTCGATTCTGGTCAAGGGCATGTACCTTGGTTGCGGGCACATCCCCAGTAGGGGGTGTGCAAGAGGCAGCTGATCGATGTTTCTCTTTCATCGATTTTTCTGACTGTCCTTCTCCCTTCCTCTCTGTAAAAAATCAATAAAATATATATTTTTAAAAAAAGAATTGATTAGGCATTATTCCCAAGTAGGAATAGAGGGTGAGCTGCAGCTTGGGGTTTGGGGCTGCAGAAAACTAATCTCCCCAAAGAGGACCATGATATGGAGAAAAAGGCAAGGGCTTTAGATTTAGACAACAAACCAAAACAAAACAGTATGTATTTCTTCATGCAATTAACTCTGCATGTTCTAGTCTAGTCTTCCCATCCCATCCCATCCTATCCCATCCCATCCCATCCCATCCCATCCTATCCCATCCCATCCCATCCCATCCCATCCCATCCCATCCCATCCCATCCTATCCCATCCCATCCTAGTTCATTTAAAAACAAAAGTTCTGGTTGACCTGAATTTGTTTTCACTTTTCTTATTGTAAAGCAGGGGTTGGCTATCTACAGCCTGCAGGCCAAATTCCACCTGCCACCTGTTTTTGTAAATAAAGTTTTATTGGTAAATAGCCACATGCATCATCTACTTACTACCTATGACTTCTTTTGCACTACATCAGGAAAGGTGTTTTTTTTTTTTAATTCATTTTTTAAATGGAGGTGTCATTGGTTAGTAACATATAAATTTTAGGTGTCCAACATTAAATGATCATATCTTTATACTCTATTGTGTGCTTACCAGCTAAAGTCTTGTTTCTATCCATTACCATATATTTGACTCACTTTACCCATTTTTCCCTCCCTGTCCCCCTCCCCCTCTGGTAACCACCATTCTGTTCGTTGTCTATGAGTTTGTTTTTGTTTTGTTTGTTGTTACTTTTTTGTTTTATATTCCACATACGAGTAAAATCATTTGGTTTTTTTCCTTTTCTGTCTATAACAGCAGAGACGAGCAGTTACAACAGAGTTGGTAGGTCCCACGAAGCCCAAAATACTTACTATCTGGCCATTTATGAGAAGAGTTCGCAACCCCCTGTGTTTACCCATGTTATGCCAGGCTGAATTTTTAAAAACCTCTTTCCATGAGTAAAGTGTGATAATGGGTGGAAAGGAGTGAGGAAAGGGAGGGAAAGGCCTCTGGGCCCTTAGCCAGTGTGTGCTTTCAGAGATTCTGGCTATCAGGGAGGAGAGCAGAGATGGGAAGCCTGGGGTTCTGGGTGTCCTTTGCTGGCCTGTCTATACCCTGGAGCCTTCTGTAGCCCCCGTTTTGGGTTCATGGACCCTGTGGAAGGGCCACAGAATGCAGCTTCTGAATGAGTGCTGTGGATGGAAGGGGGAAGGAGCAGGACTGTAGCTGGTTTCCAGGCCCTGCTCTTACAGCTGGGACCCACGGAGACGTCTATTAGTGAATCACTGATTAGCAGGTCTCACTTTGTATGCTCCCACCCAACAGTTCTTGGTGGAAACACTGTGGTTTTTGGCTCCAAAGCAAAGCCCGCCTATGCTTTGACGGGCGCTGGGTTGTTACTAAGTCTTTGGACGTTGGTCCCCCTGGCCTGCTGCCTCTTTGTTCCATGACAAATGGGAGCTGCCACTGTGTTTGCAAGGCGGAGACTTGGCTCTGTCCTTGGCACCATGGAGCAGTGATGACGCCTTTCTCAAATGAAACATGACAGGCAGCACCTCAGGAACTGGGATTAGGCTTGCTTACTAAGAAAAAGTGAGACAGATTCTTTTTGTTGTTACTTAGGAACAAATGTTCCTGTGTCCCTTGTTCGGCTCATAGAGACAGTGGCATGAAACTGTTTTGGGAGGTGACACAGTTGGTTTTCTATTTGAGGAGTACTTGTCTCTGTGCAGGACCACTTATGGAAATGCATTCAGCTCAGTTCCTCTCCTACACACATTACACAAACAGACGGTAGAGTTTGATGGCATGTGTACTTTGTGCTTACATCCATGTGCGTGCGTTTACCTATACAAAGTGTAAGTCATGGCTACAGATCACTAATGTCGACAGCAGGGAAATACATTGAGCAAGTGATTGAAGTATGCTGCTATTTAGACTGCTGTTGCAAAGGCTTACTGTTTGCTTCCTTTTAATGATGATGATGATGATGATGATGATGATGATGATGATGATGATGATGATGATGATGATGACAACAACAACTACTTATTGAGTACCTACTATATGCCAGGTACTATACTGGATGCTATAATACTTTTTTTTTCATTCAATCCCCCCTGTAACCCTTTCAAAGTAGATGTATTCATCTCCACTTATCTTGGAGGAGTGACCAGAGTTGCCTGAAGTCACCCAGCTCCAGTTTGCTGCTCTGGAGGCAGAGAAGTGGAGTCCCAAGGCTTCACTGTTCTACCCTCTGCGAGTCTTCAGTGCATCGGGAAAGTAGTTGGGATCTGCTGTTCGGTAGGCACCTACTTGGCCCCACCATGCACTGGCTGCTAAACACACTACCACTCTCTGCTCCAATTCCTCACTGAGCTGTTGAGGGGTGGGTAAGGCAGCACAGTGATCTTCCTACTACCTATGGGGGCTCTAGGATTTCACCAGAACAGTGAGGGCCATCAAGCAGAGGCTCCCCTCAGCTTCATCAAAAACTGTTCTGCTGTCCTCTTGTTTTATATGATGAGGTTCTGTGTAAGATTTCAACAGAAAAGTTTTTACTTATTTTTATTTATGTGTGCACATACACGTGCACACATGCGTAGATAGGCACAGTCACACACAAGTTTGAAATTGCTGTGTGTAAAGTGCCTGGCATTTAACACGTATTTGGTGTGCTCCTACTGTGTGCCAAGGACTGTGTTAGCAGCTGAGGACACAATGGGAAATGAACACAGTCTCTGTCCTCGTAGAGTTTGTATTCCAGTGGGAGTGCATCATTATAAAGTGCAATAAAGGTTAGAAAGATGAAATGTAAGGCTCTACCCAAGCACATACCAGGGCAATATGCTCTGGACCAGCACCTTCCAACAGAAATAAACTGTGAGGCATAAGTACAGGCCATACATGTAACTTTCCATTTCCTGGTTGCCACATTAGCAAAAGTAAAAAAAAAAAAAAAAAGGTGAAATCAATTTTAGTATAATATTTTATTTATGTCTAAAATATCACCATTTCAACATGTAATCAATATTACAAATTATCAATGAGACATTTTATATTCTTATGTTCATACTAAGTTTTCAAAAACCCAGTGTGTATTTTATACTTATGGCATCTCTCCGTTTGGACCAGCCACATTTCAAGGGCTCAGGGGCCACCTGTGGCTAGTGGCTACCATGTTAGTGCCACTTCAGACCAGGTGGCCAAGGAAAGCCTCCCTAAGAAAGGAACTTTTAGCTGAGATCCAAAGGAAGAGGAGAAGGCGAGGAGGTAAATGGGGGCTTGTGGGGAGAGCGGTCCAGAGAAAGGGGACAGCTCATACCTAGCAGGCAGGGGACATTGGAGGACCTGAAAGACAGTCGGTGTGGCTGGGTCTTGGTGAGCATGGGTGATGAGGCTCACACAATGCTTGGTAGCCTAAGTTAAGAAATATGTTTTGTTTTTTTTTAATCTTAGGAAGAATGGGAAGCCACTGACAAATTTTAAGCTCAACATTCAATACATGAAAATGAAGCTCACAAATGCTTCAGGGGCTCACAAAGATCCTCAGCTCTTTCCCCAGGTGGCTCTGAGCTGCCCTGACTCACCGAGCAGTTCTGTTCTGCCCTATCTACCTGGAGCCACTAACACGTGGCCTGCACACAGCTGTGTACTGGGACAGTGCTCCCCAGAGGGAGGTGAGGGGCTTGCAAGCTCGTCCCCTTCTGTGCTGCAATGACCACCCAAATGACCTCCCCTGGAACTGCTCTGGGTTTGGAGGGGACAGAGCCCAGCACCCTGCTGGGAGAGGCCCGTTCCATGTTGTCCCTGGACCTACCAAGGCTCTCTCATGTCAGGCTCCAGGTTCCCACTGCTCAGGACCCCCACCTGCCCTGGTTCTCTGGTCTCTTGCCTTCTGTCGGGGCATCTTCGGGCCCTGTGTCGTTGAAGGCAGGCCAGGGAGGAAGGAAGAACAGTAGAGACCTCCCCAGTGCTCAGACCTCACCCTTTCTCTCCTTCCTCAGAATCCAGTCCTGACCTGGGGAAGGGCTGGGGATGGTAGCCTGAGGAAGGCCTAAGGCACAGGCTTCAAATGTCTAAAGGGAGATCTTAAAAAAGGAACAGCAAACATGTTCTGGGTCAAGCGAGAACCAGGACCAAGGCGTGAGAGTTGCACAAAGACAGATTTGTTTTCGTAAAAAGAAGTTCCGCTGAGTAATCTGCGCTGTCAAATATATCTGGCTGCCGGGTGAGCAGCAAACTAATCTGAGGTCCTGGAGACCCTCTTGGGCAGTGGCTCCAAAATGCCACACTCCAGACTAGGGTTGATCCATGATCAATTCCTACTGGTCTCCGGTAAAACAGGGAAAGTATAGACATCTTCCAGAGAACTAATTTTCCAAATGCAGAGGTTGTCTTCCCTACTTTTTTGGTATTAAGATATAGCTTCTTGTGTGAAATGAGGGAGATTACAGATTATTAAGCACCTACGTCGCTCACATGGAGCACATGCACAGCAGTAATGAAGTGAAACAGTAAAAAACATTTAAAAGAAAGATAACAACTCCTGACCTTTACTTGTGGTAAATAAATAATAAAAAACATAAAGCACATATGTACATACGTCGAAATGACGGAACTTTTTTATTTTATTTTATAAATAAATGGGAGATGGCAACGAAACCACGAAACGATATACGTCGAGTCCAATGTAACCCAAGGACTGTCTGTATATTGCCCCTTATTTGATTACCAACATTATAAAGTCTCTCAAAGAGTGTTTTTGAAATTGTAAAGACCCATGACATTCAAATGACTGAAATCATTGATCTAATATAACTGTCCTGTTCTTCCCAGAAAAATCTAAACCCTCTGAATGTGCTCCACACCACTCAGCCAGCGCCATGTGCAAGGGACACCCCGGTACTTCTCACCACCTCTGCTTTGGTCTTGAGCCTCAAACCTCGGCTGTGTGTCTTGCTGACCGGTGTTGTGATGGGGATGTTGTCTAAGAAATGCCAAGCTCCTGTTCACAACCTGGGAAGGCCTGACCACTGAGCACACCAGGACCTCACCCACAGGACCAGTGGGGATGAAGGGCAGCTGGCACTACGTGGTCTGGGCACTGGCACATGGCCTCGCTGTGAGTCCTGTGCCAGGGGGAGTAGTGGGCATTCTGTTGACCAAAAGCCAAGAGGTTTGACATACATGGGTATATACAATACACATCCATGTCAGGAGCCAGTTGGTGGGTGAGGTCAGGGCCACCCAACTGGTAGATAATATGTGAGATCACATGGGCAGAGTCTCAGTAACATTTCAGCTGCAGGAGGATCCAAGGAAGAAAGAGAGTATCTGGTTGCAGAACACAGCTCCTGGGGAGGTGGTGGCAAGAAAGAGGCAAGGGTCAGTCCCACCAAATGGGATAAGGTTCAGAATGGGGTTCAAGTCCAAGTGCTGGGCAGAGAAACTGGGCAGAAGCCCAGATGTAAGGAGCGAGCCCACCTGTGGTGAGGGAGAGGTTCAGAAGCAAGAGCAGGTTATGCTCAGTAGGTACCTGGGAGTACGGGTGTTGCTTCTTTGTCCTTATGACCTTCTCGAGAGCCCGCTGTTGGTGAGGCTGGCTGCAGAACTGGGCTGGGCGGGATGTCAGGTAGAGTCCTCAGCATCTGGAGCTTGAGGAGAAAGAAGGATCAGGGCTTGTGTTGTAGAAAGCAGTTCCCACAGTGTGTTCCCTATAACACAGTGGGCAGAGGCATTTGGCCGATTCTGCACACTGTGTCTGCTCTAGAGACTCCCAGCATACGTGAATGGATTCGAGGTCCCAAGGAGTCCTGTGGGAAACGGACAACTTGGCTTAATCCTGCATCCCCCAAATGATCAGAGCAAAGGACCCTGTTAGCCCAAGCCTGTGAACCTTCCTTGACACGAACGTTAACAGAACACCCTGTGGGAAATGCTGCTCTAGGTACCGCAGGTGGACCTTGAAGCCATCCAAATCCCTCATGTACTGAGGCGTGTGTGTGGTGTGTGGTGCATGCATGCATGTGTGTGAGAGAGGGGAGAGAGTGAGAGAAGGATGAATCTTCAAATTAACCATGGAAATTGCATAATAATGTCACCATCTGCTATCTGAACTGGTCACCTTAATGGGCTCTGACAAGAAACTGAGCCTTTGCTTTGCTTTGGGTCCCTTCATTTCATTCCCAGGGAGGGTCTGGTCAACTCAGTTTGACAGCAGAAATATGAAAAATTCAGTAGGACGGATTTCCCATGACAATTCCGTGACTCCCGTTCCCTTCCAGTGTCAGGGCAATTCTATTTCAATTTGTTTTTTTTTTCATGGTATGTATTACCAGCAGGTGCTCCAGGCTGTGCCAAGGCAGCCTGGCAAGCACTCAGCTCAGCATGGTGGCAGCCCATCTCTATGCGGGGGTGGGAGGGGGGGGGAGCTGTGCCCAGGAGGCCTCTACTTGTTAGAACAAAACCCCGAAGTTGGTCTCTGCTCTCAAGGAGGAGTATTTAACTCGCAAAGGATGTCTGTTGACCAAAGGTGACCTGGTTTCCTTGAGCCTCACCTTCTTGGAGGAGGCAGCATTGCTCAGTGGCCTAGAGTGTGTGTGGCCTTTTGGGAATTGTTCAAAGCTGAAGAGTGGAGAAAGCTTGACTCTTAAGTGAGGACTGAAAAAAGGAAGTTCCCTTGGGAAGGCTATGGGGCTATGACAGGCACTTCTTTCAAAGAAGGGAGAGACTCATGCACATTTATAATGTGTGGGGAAGGAACTAGAGGAGAGGGAAAAGTTGAAGTTATAGAAACAGTGATTGATGGAACCAGTTCCTTAAGGGTCCTTCCCTTCCTGGGAAGGGTCTGCAGACCCAGATTGGATGTTTAACTTTAGACAGAAGGAGGGATATCTCTTTCATCCAGGAAGGAGGTGGAGAAGAAGAAAGAGAGACATGTAGATGCAGGTAAGCTTGAAGGGGACAAAACCTCTGCATTTGTCTGGATGGCTTGGATTTCTCTGTGGGAGAAGAGGGTTTACCTGATGAGACAAGGAGTTTGAAAAGAGGGGTAAAGTTTGGAAGAGTGGCTGGAATGGGGGAGAAAGCTGCTAGGGACAAGCGGATTTCCCAGCAGCCAAGAAGCCTTAGCATTTGTAATCGGATCTACATGGGGCAGGAGAGTTGAGCACAATGAAGAGAGAATGCTGTTTATCATGGAAAAGAAAGGAAGCTACAAGGTAACAGACAGACTGGGAGACTGTCCGGTGTGGCCAGCAGACTGGAGGTCTCTGTTAGGTATGCAGTGGGAATAAGAGAATGAGAGATTTGCGTCTTGGTGTTTGAAGATGGTCAGAGAGTAGGACAGGATGGTAAGATTACATAGGTGGAGGTAAGGCAAGGTTCTAGATGTGTTCATGGGTGTCTGTGGTGGCTAAAGTAAATGGCCAGGATTTAAAAAGTCCAGGAATTGTAAGGGGCAGTGTCTTGGGGTCTTGGGAGGATCTCCTACATCAGTGATTCTCAAATTTTAATGTCCATGTGGATCACTAGGGGATTTTGATAAAGTGCAGATTCTGATTCATAAAGTCTGGTGTTGGACCTGAGAGTCTTCATGTCAATAAGCATCCTCAGAGATGCTGATGCTGTTGGTCCACAGACCACACTTAGAGGTGCAATATCCAAATGACCATTGAAATGGTCCAGGATGAAGGTAGGTCCGGGGGTGGAGAGGACGTTCTTACCTGTGGCCTTCCTCAGTAAGAGTGCTTCTGTCATGGAAGGGAGATGGAGTAGGACAGAGAGATGAGAGGGGAGCCAGCTCTGTCTGGCATGTCCCACAGCATCCTCCTCACATTAAGAGAGAAGGCTGCTAATTGGCTAGCAACACTTGATATTAATTAACTCAATAGAATCGTTCCCCTGAAGCCTATTTTGCATAATTAATGAATGCTTAGCTAAAAGCTGCTGAAAACACCAAAGCCAAAGTGTTACAATTTTCCGATCAGCTAAGCAGAAACTCCACAATCCATACTGTTTGTGGACACAGTGAAAAGCTTAACCCTTGCAAATTACTGAGATTGACTATAGAGCCCTTGGCTTTGCCATATCCTAATAGGGGGAGGCAGGGCTGGACTGAGATGCGCGGGCACCCCAGGCAGATTGATAATTTGATGCCTCTTCAACAAAATATCCTTTAAATATTTGTTTGACATTTGTAAGAGAAGCTGAGTGAAGCCTTGAGGAGAAGCAGAACCAAAAAATGCTGGGCCAGGTGCAGTTTGTTCTCTGTTATTTCAAGCAATTCAGCTCTGCCCAGACTTTCCATAACATGATCAGCAAAATAAGACTGAAGTTATAGGCCCACCCTCCTGAGGAAGCAGGCTTGCTCTTATCTCTGAAGATGACTAGCGATGCTGCTGGGTGGTCCTGCCTTCTTTCCCAAGTTGTTCATGGAAGGATTCTTTTGGGGAGGTCTTTCAACAAATAGATTTTTTTTTTACCTTGTTACATGTCTAGAGAAGTTTAGCTTCACTTTTCAAATGGCACCATGGACAACTGCTCAGATGGCAGTGCCTTTGTTTGGCTCTCGGGGATGGTGCTGGGATAGGTCAGTCTCCTTAGCACTCAACCAGGGCAGAAGTTAGTGGGGAGAGCTGGCTCACTTCTATTATTTATAAAAAGTTACCTGGCTATGGGTAGGTACCTTCTCTGAACCTTGTGGATCAGAAGACTTAATATTGTTAAGTCTTCCAAAATTGGTCTACAGATTCAAGACTATTCCTATAATCCCAGCTGTCTTCTTTGCAGAAACTGAAAAGGTGATCTTAAAATCATATGGAAATTCGAGGAGTCATTAATAGCCAAAATAATCTTGTGGGGAGGAGGAAATTGGAGGACTCACACTTCCTGATTTCAGAACTTATTAAAAAGATACAGACAGTTTGGTATTGGCATGAGGATAGACATGTAGGTCAATGGAATAGAATTGAGAGTCCAGAAGTAAACCCTCCTGACATTTATGATCCATAGATTTTTGACAAGGTGACAAGCAGTCCAGTGGGGGAAAGAATCATCTTTTCATCAAATGATTCTGGGACAGCTAGATATCCTGATGCAAAAGAATGAAGTGGGGGTCCTCCTCATACCACATACCGTACAAAAACTAATTCAAAAATAGATCAAAGACCTATTTCTAGGGATAGAAACTATAAACTCTTTGAAGAAAACATAAGGGGATTTATCCCTATGTTTCATGATCTTGGATTAGGCAGCCAAAGAAAGCCAACATTGTATTTAGAGGTGCCAACCGAAAGCCTACCGGGTTTACCAGGATCCTACCCTCTCTGGAAGAAAGTGTCAGCCAGGAATCGATGAGCCCTCACAAGGTCTGCAGTCAACTTCGAATCACCTAATAACTGATTATAATGCAAGGTGACTTGCCAGAAACCAAAGTAAGTTCTCTCTGGAGTAAAATACCAGAGCCATAAATTATCACTGCAATTTGTCAGGCACAATATGCAGCATGCAAATACAAAATAATCAGACATGCAAGAAGACAAGATTTGCCTAAAAATACAAGAGAAAAAGCAAACACACAGAAAGACATATTCATGAAAGATCCCGACAGAGTTATCCCATACAGAGTTAATAGATTAATAATTTTAAAGTTTAAATATCAAGGCGGAAAAAAATTGGCAGTTATTTAGAAACTGTCAAAAAGAATTAAATTGAAGTTCTGGAACTGAAAACTCCGTCCCTCTTAAAAAACCCCATGAACTCTCTCTATTTTTTTTGGAAGACATATTCATGAAAGATCCTGACAGAGTTATCCCACACAGAGTTAACAATAATTAGATTAATAATTTTAAAGTTTAAATATCAAGGCGGAAAAAAATTGGCAGTTATTTAGAAACTGTCAAAAAGAATTAAATTGAAGTTCTGGAACTGAAAACTCCGTCCCTCTTAAAAAACCCCATGAACTCTCTCTATTTTTTTTGGTCATTCAAGCTGTGTGATTTCAGACAGCTTTGCTCAGTTTCTCAGCCTCTCCGTCATTGCTTTTGGAACTGTCCCTGCCTCTAGAGACCCCCAAAAGCTAGTCTAAACTCTCTTGTTTCTCTATTTTATTCTTACCAGGCTGTGCATTTTTTTTATATAACGTTAGGAGCTTTCCTATGCCTTCAAATTGGTTTTCAAAATATTTTGTTTAGATTGTAGAATTGTTTTTAGAGAGAGACTTGGCTGAAACAACCTGGTCTGCCGTTGCCAGAAGCAGAACCCACCACAGAGTTTTTCTAGCTGCCACCTGGGCCTGGTTTATGATGCAAAATTAGAATTTAAAACAAGGCCTTTCTGTTTCCCACAGAAGAAAGAAGGGAAGTGCTTACCCACCAGAACCTGGATGACCACCGCATCCTAGATCATTTGCCCTGAAAATCACAGGCTTTCTTTTATACCCAAATATAATCCAAGGTCACCTGTGAGAACTGCCTTACGGTCAGCGAGGCAGGAGCTTATCTTTTGACACTTATGTAGGGAAAACCTCATGATACTCAGGGGAACTGAGGGGAACCCAGGAGAACTACGTTAGGGAATTTGAAAAATATTTGTAAGAGATGCCAATAGCATATATCGACATAAGAAATGTCCAAGCCTGTAGTTATTTTTTTGTTATAAGAGTTTATTTGAGCCAAGCTGACCACATATGCCAGGGAGCAAGATCTCAAATGCTCCCAGAGAATAACAGATTTTGCAGCTTCTTTTATGCAATTGAACTTAAGGAAGGAATTAAAGAAGATTACATGGAGGTGGGAGAAAGCAAGGTGGGGACCAGATTATAGGATAGTGACCAAGATTATGTGCTCTCTTGAGGGTTGGTACCCCCTTGAGGGGTATTACATCTGGCATTTCAAAGATGTATTAACCTGGATGCACAAGAACAGTGGACAGTGCTGGCTTGAAACCTTTGTTCTAAAGAAGGTATAGGCCAGGCTTGACTATCCATCATGACCTGCCCAGTTAGGAATTTCAGATCAGATCACCCTCTGGGTTACTTTCCTTAGGTCCCCTTTCTTTTCATCCACATATGAACTTTAGCGATGTCCATCATGATGCTGAGGTTTAACTTTTTCTGACTAACGAAGGATTCACATGTTATGCATCTCTCTCTGTTACAACGTGCAGGGCTGACTTCTTTGTCCCTTGGTTCTGGTTAGCACTGTTTCAGTTGAGAAAAGAGCCTGGGTGATAGTAAGCTTTTCAATATTTGGTAGAAAGAAGGCATTTACCACGTTCCTCTGGTCACTTCTCCAAAGGGACTGGAGCGCCTCCGGAAAAAAGCCAATCTCATTTCTGGGAAGCTCCCCTATCCAAACGATTACGTTGGCTGAGATGTACGCTTTCCCTGGAGCCTGCTGCTATTTCCCTAAATTGTGTACTAATGTGTGGAGAACTTCCAAAGTGGCTATCACCTTGCGTGGCAAAATTATAGTCTGTGTACAACCCCTTGATAAGAAAATGGAGAAGAAGAAAAAAATCAACAAGGTTAAAAACAGCACCTGGAGATCATGAAGGAGGTCACGCACTCCCAGAGCACAGAACTGCTTTGTTTTCCAGGGGTGAGTGGGGAAAAGAGGAATAGAGAGAAAAGTTCCATGTTGACCCCAGGGGCAAGTCTGTTTTCCTCGATCCTCTGATAACCAGGAGAGTAATGATTCGAGTGAGAAGAGGCTGCATGGAAAAGAATGGCCTTTAGAGAAAGAAGGATTCTGTCTCTACACTTACTCAGGGCCTGATCTGCGAATACTACTCACTTCGCAACCCCATCTGTAAGACGGTGATGATCATTCTTGCTTCACTGGGTTGTTGCAAGGATGACATGTGGAAACGGATGTGCAAGTGTTCCATTCAGCACTGTTAGATAGAAAGAAAGGAAAGCCTGGTGTGGTTAGTGTTGTGGTTAAGTATGTAGGTTGTGGAGTCAAAAAGGCCTGGGTTTGAATCTCACTTTCTGCTTCCTTATCTGTCAGGATTAAATGAAATGATGCATGTACAGTGTTTAGCATAGTTTCTGCCGTATGACAAATGCTCAGTACAGGTTATCTGCTATCATTATTGTTGCTGTTTTTGTGTTGGTGATGATGATGATGGGGATCCTGCTTATTCTTTTTTTCCCATTCTGAGATGAGGACATTATTATAGTCAGATTAGGTCTCCCATGTCCAAACACTGCATGGCATTTTAATGTAAGACCTGAAGAGGAGAAGTGGAAAAACCGGAAGAGAAAGTCTGAGAATTTCTGAACTCATGCTGTAGGATAAGAATTATATAGTTCATGCTACCGTGACCTGAACATAAATATGCATAGCTAATTATAAATGACCTAGAAAGCATTCTGATGAAAATATCTACCAGTTCCTCGTGATGGAACTAATGAGCACTCATATTAGAGAAGGTATGGGATATGTTTGTTCTGGCCTGGAATGGAGTCCTCTTAGTAGATTCTAAAGATTCTCTTTTGTACCTTTCAAGGCTCCTTTCCTACAATATTTGAGCTGGAATCTCACTTTCTCATATGCCAGGAACCTTAACATCACAGTCAACTCCGTATCTTCTGAGGCCAGACTGGTTTGAATGGCAGGGACCTGGTAAGTGCTCACCTGCCCAGAAGGGCTTGGACAGCAAGCAGGTGAGTTGCCATTGACCCTCCCTGCCTTGGGAGTGGGAGAGGCAAGACCAGATCCCAGGCTGAGCAGGAGGAAAGGCTCTGGTGTAAAGGAAATTGTTGGCTGAGACACAGTATTTGGTCGCCCATATAAAAACACTGAATTTATTTTTAAATTAATTCTTCTCTCTTGCATTCACACTATTGTCATATCAGATGTATTTAGTTTTATTTCTGTCATCTACTTTCTACTTTATGCTTTTTCAAATTCTTGCTAATAAAAAAGAGAGAGAACTCATGGTCATGGATAACAGTGTGGTGATTGCGGGGGTGGAGAAGTATAAGGGGATAAAAGTGATGGGAAAAATTAAATTAAATTAAATTTAAAAATCATTACTTGC
This sequence comes from Myotis brandtii, assembly GCF_000412655.1. Taxonomy (NCBI): domain Eukaryota; kingdom Metazoa; phylum Chordata; class Mammalia; order Chiroptera; family Vespertilionidae; genus Myotis; species Myotis brandtii. The sequence continues at coordinate 3,315,441 of NW_005366171.1, forward strand.
TATTTTGTAGGGTTTTTTTTTTGTGTGTGTGTGTCATTTGCTATTGTTGTCCATTTTATATTTTCTGCTTTGCTATTTTGGAAGGTTTACAGCCTGTTTTCAGCTCTACTACTTAATACATCTGCATGTATAGGCAAATAACACAGTTAAACATTCTTTCAGTCTCAGATTCTCAACTTTATCGATGAAGCCATATCTACAGACAGCCCCACCTCCCATGAAAGAGGAAAAAAAATCAATGGACACGCTTTCTTTACACTTTTCTACTTCCAATATTTTGTTGGTATGGTCTGTGATTTTTGTTCTAGTTTATAATGTATATATTTTCCTAAAGTGGTTTTCATTTCAGGAGTTATAAATTTCACCTCTATTTTGTAATTGTGGTTGTTTGTTCCTGAGACATGGATTCATTGTCCTAGAGAACGGGCTGATTTGGGGCCAGGATCTGTCCCATGGCTGGATTCTCCCATCCTTAGTTCTCTCTGCTTTGGGGTGAACTGACCATGTTTGCACAAAATCCTAGAGGTTCCTGGCTTTTGGATTAAAACAGCCTTGTTAAAATGGCCTTGTTATTTCTACTCCTGCCCAACTGGGCCTGTTGTCAATTATCCTTAGGGTGAGTTTTCCTTTCCCTCTCACGTTATGCTCAGGAAATCAGGTACATTGGGGAAAAGGAGCTCTAGGCGGAGCATTGCCCATTCCCTCTGGCCACTTTTAGCCCTTGTTCCCATTACTCCAAATTGGGTGCGAAAAGGTGGATGTTAGTACAACTTTAAAGAATGTGTTCTTTTTGGTTTTTGTTTTTGTTTTTTTTTTTAGTCTTCATGACTCTGTTTTGCACCCTCTCTGACAATTTCGATAGTCAAATACTTTTTATTTCAGTTTCAGGATATTTCTTGAAATTTGTGGTGTGAGATTTGGATCCTGCTATAGTTTCAATGTCAATGGTATATTTGTTATTGACTTCTTTTTGTTTACTTAGGTTTTGGACAATATATTTTATAAATTTGCTCACGTACTGCCATCTTTTCCTGAATATTTTCGTTTATTTTAAAAAAAATAATAAATATTCAAATGTTGATCTTTAATTTATCTGGTACTTATTTTTCTATATGGTATAAGGTGGAGACCTGACTTCATTTTGGCCCAATAGCTAGTGTTTTGCATCAAATAGTTTATTGAATAATCACAGTCTCCTCAGTCATTTGAAAAACTACCTCTACAGTAAACTAAATTCTCATATATACTGGGACCTAAGCTTAGCTTTCTATTCTGTTGCACTGATTTTACTGCTTTTTGTCATTGTCCTACCTCTCCACCCCCTGCCACCCCAGACCCATTCATGGGGCTTGGCATGTGACGACCTGAGCCAATGACCAGGCTTGAATCCAATGTGCTCTCTCTTTTTCCTGCCCTTTGAAAGCCAGGTGTATGCTCTCCTCCTGTGTGGCCCCAGCAGGGTCCTGGACTCAGAGACTTTTTGGAGTCCTTAGACTCGCAGCGGTTCTCAACCTGTGGGTCGCGACCCCTTTGGGGGTGGAACGACCCTTTCACAGGGGTCGCCTAAGACCATCCTGCATATCAGATATTTACATTACGATTCATAACAGTAGCAACATTACAGGTATGAAGTAGCAATGAAAATAATTTTATGGTTGGGGGGTCACAACATGAGGAACTGTATTTAAAGGGCCAGAAGGTTGAGAACCACTGCCTTAGAGGTTCCTGGTGAAGTGTCCTGCCAACCTCTCACTCCGTTTGTATTTCAAAGGGGTCAGGGATGAGACGTCTGTTACCACCCACAGTCCTGAGGAAGGAGTGAGTGAGCTTTGCAGGGTGCAGATTTTCAGCCATCTCCAGCCCACAGGCCACTGACTCCTTCCTCAGACCTCCAGCTTAGCCCCTGGAAGGCCCCGCCCCCTCTCATCTCATCCTCAGCAAGGTCTTTTGTCCAGCAACCACTTTGTAGAGCTCTGAGACTACACACTACCAAGCATCTAAACTATTTATAACTTGGGAGTAGGTCTGTCTTCTCTAATCCCATGAATATATGGACAACTCCACAAGCCTCCCCAAAAGAGTACAGAACTGAAGACATACTTTAATATGTGTGACTGTTCAGAGCTGCACAAGGACCCTCAATCTTTGAGCAATTTCAACTTTTTACGAATTCTAAACCTACTCGAGGGGAGACATTGACAGGGATATAATTTTTCCTGGTTCATTTTAAAAAAGCAATTTTAGGGAAAATTGAAATTTATGATAAAGTTTTTTTTAGCACTCTGTAAATCTGAAGCCATCTTGATAGCTGCAGAACATAAACATGTATTATGGATAGCTTGGTTTGCCCATAAAATGATCATGTTTGGCATATTAAATGTCCAAGTATGGTTTATGAAGACGGTGATTTCACATTGACTAATTGAATTGACATTCAATGCATCCTGGTTTGTAATAGACAGAATGACAACATGGTGGGGTCTAAGGAGCTGAGCACCTCAGAGTACTCACAAAACAGCACGTTTCTTTCTGCTTCTTTGCAGATTTCATGGTCAAGTGGAACCCAGTCAAGAATTTCAGCTTCCAGAGCAAGAGCTCTTTTCTTCCTCTGTAGGTCGAGAGGCAGGGTTGTGTAGTAATGAAGACCATGGTCTCTAGGGCCAGACTGCTGGGGTCTGAATCCCAGCTCTGCTACTAACTAGCTGAGGGACCCTGGTCAAGTCTGTTAATCTCGCCGTGCTTCAGTTTCCTCATCTATCCAATAAGGATGATGAGGGATTTCTTCATAATACAGTTGTAAGGATTAAATTAGCACATGGAAAGTCTTCAGAGGAATTCTTAGCATATAATATAGATTATAGATATGTTAGCTATTACTACTGTCAAGACTTCACAATAATTCTCCTGAATCAATCTCTTAGTAGAAGTAAATGGATGCAGCTACCAGACAATTTCTTAAGGGAAGGAATACAACAGTCTCTAGTTTAGGGACACAAGTTTGTGGCATTGGGAAAGCAAATTTAGTTCACAGATGTGTTTTGTTTGACTTGAAAGTATTTACAGGTTTTGAACTTGAAGGCCTTTGGGAAGGAAATGTATTCCCCAGTTAGCTACAGTCCCCACCCTTCCCTATTACGTTTTACCCGGCTAAATTTATTAATTTGTGTTACCTACCTGGCCCCGTAGGCATTTTATTTAAGCCAACAAGAAGACATCTATAAGCAAAGAGAATATAAACTTCTTTATTCTTCTTCCTTGGCAGAAGAAATGTAGTTGCAGAATCAACTATTAATAGAAATAATCCCACAGGGGAAAAAGATATTGAAGTTATCAGATAAATCTAAAATAACTATGGTTACTATGCTCAAGAGAATAATAGAGAAGGTTGAAAATCTTGATAGGTATCTGAAAACTCTAAAAAGAAACCAAATGGGAATTCTAGGCGTTAAAATACAATAACTATAAAGACTCAAAATCCTTCCCTACACTCAGGTTATAGAGGAATTTACCTGTGTTTTCTTCTGGTACTTACATAATTTAATTTTGTATATTTCTATAACTGACTTACTTCAAGTTTAGTCTTGTAGTCGGTACAAGAAAAGGATTAAATTTTTACAAATGGCTCTCATTTTCCCACACCATTTATGAAAAATTAATTTGTGCCCCAGTGATTTGAGATGCCAGTTATACTATACATGATTTCCATATGTATTTGGATCTGTTTCTATAATTTCTGTCCCATTTCTGCAGTCTTTCTGTCTATTCATTAGGTACAAGAAAAGGATATAATTTTTACAAGTGGCTCTCATTTTCCCACACCATTTATGAAAAAGTAATTTGTGCCCCAGTGATTTGAGATGCCACTTATACTATATACATGATTTCCATATGTATTTGGATCTGTTTCTTGAATTTCTGTCCCATTTCTGCAGTCTTTCTGTCTATTCATGTGTCAGTACCACTATTGTAGTTATAAAGGATTTTTAGTATGTTTTAATAGCTGGTAAGGCTAGTTCCATCTCAGAGTTCTCACTTTTCAGTATTTTTCCATGAACTTTAGAATCCACTTGTCTAGCTTCAGAAAAACAAATTTTTACCTAACAAGTTAAAACTAGAACATTTGTTCTAATTGACCTTATGCTGGGTCATAAAACAAGTTTCAACACATTTCAAAGAACTGAAATCATCCAGAGCATGTCCTCTGTCTAAAATGCAATTAAACCTGAAATCAATAACAAAGGCCTAATAATACATCTTCTACATGTTTAGAAATTTATAAATACAGTTCAAAATAGCTTGTGGGTCAAAGAAGAAGTCACAGAGGACGTTAGAAAAATGTTTGAACTGAATAATAAAAATGTCAATATTTTTGTGTCGTTATGTAAAGAAGAAAGTATCTTTATACTGTGATAGTACAAAGTAACAAATCAAGTTTCTTCCTCAAGAAGTTAGAAAAGGAACATATTAAGAGCAAAGAAAATAGAAGTAAATGAATAACAAATATATGCAGAAATTGACTTGAAGGCCTTTGGGAAGGAAATGTATTCTCTTATTAGCCACAAAAGAAAATACAACAAAACCTAAATTTAGTCCTTTGAAAAGACTAATATCCTTGATATACCTCTACTTACTATAGCAAGAAGAAATGGGTTACTTCCAAAACTATGGGTCAGAGAGATGCAGTGTGTTGCTTGGACCTCAGAGCTTGGGTGGGTGGGGAGAGGAGATTTGTACCCATTCGGTCCCACTGTAACATCCATGGTCTTTCCATCATACACCACAAAGGATGTCTCCTGGTTGTTATTAGACATAAAACAAAGCAAGAAAGAAGGAAAAACAGCCTAATCTTTGAGAAAAGGTTTGTGGGGCTGGGGGGTGGGGGGGAATGGGACTCTAGAAACTTCAGTTCTAGTAACTTACATAGTAACTTACATTGTAGTTACACAAGGGAACCCACCTTCGAACCCGGGTTTGATTCCAAAGCTGGTGGAGGCCTACGGGTGATAGATGGCTTTCATCACCCCTCCCTGGCAGCACAGGCGGCCACTCATTCCCTGTGGAACTTGTTTCCTCTGCCACAGGCCCAGAGTCCCAAATGGAACAATTGCCTCTTCCCAGTAGCAGTTAAGGCAGAGAGGCCTTCCCAGGTTCTGCTCTGCTTTGGCAAAACCATTAATGTCTCTCTGCTCAATAGTTTACAAAGTGTAAATAATGGAGCAGATTAACCTGCCTATTATTACAATTATTCCCTCTACTCTTTACACCCAGAGCCATTACGTGGAAATTAGTCAGGGAATGCTATTCGCAGCTGCTGGCCCAGCACCCTGTGGATGCACATAAATTCACTTACACGTTTCTCCCCTGGAAATCCACAACAGATTTAGAGAACTAAGCAGGTTCTTCAGTGTTCAAGTGACTTTGAATTGTCCAGGTCATCATAGTGGCATTTTCTTGGCCATCTCACTTGAGATGATTCACAGAACAGGCAGGGTTATGCCCAACATGCTTGCTAGCCCTCAAGAGATGAGGGGCACTAAAGACTAATATACTTGATTTTGGCATCAGACAGACATGGGTTCAAGTCCAAGCTCTTCCTCTTGCCTGATTGGTGACGTTGGACAAGTTATTTAACCTCTCAAACATTTATGTATAAAATGCACAGTTGTTAAGATTCAATGAGATAATAGATACAAAATATTGAATATGGCATCAGGCCTATAGGATACAGTGGTAGCCATTGTTATAGATGTTTAATTCCTGGTATCCATTATTATTATTATTTAACAAAACACTAATTTTATTTATTGACTGGACAGATTAGGAGGGGCCAGGAACAATGAGGAAGGTTTATGGAGCCTGTTGGTGTTTAGATGGCTGGATGGTCTAAGAGTATTTAGTTAGTAGAAATCTGTGCTGAGCCTCTAACACCCACCTCCTCTCTGCCCTTCCACCAACCACTCACATTCCCTGGACTGGGGCCTATGCGGCTCCACCTACCAGACCCCATGTAGTCCCACAGCCCCCGCTGGGCTTGGTCCCTTGCTTATTCACAGATCTCTGCCTGCAATTTTGTGCTCCTCCTGACACTGGCCTCAGAGCAGTAGAATTTTTACAGACCTCTGGTTTGGGTTTTTAATTAGACTATAGTAATGTAATGTAGCTATCATTTCCTCACCACTCCACACCTTGCATATTTCCAAAGTCACATTGTTCCCCCTCTTCTCCTAGTGGCAGGGATGGGCCTCTGTGTTGCTGTAATTTTGCTATTTAACATTTTCAAGCCCACTTACAAATCCATCATATGGTGTACCTCTGCCCTTCTACCAACCACTCACATTCCCTCGACTGGGGCCTGTGCGGCTCCACCTACCAGACCTCATGCAGTCCCACAGCCCCAGCTGGGCGTGGTCCCTTGCTTATTCATAGATCTCTGCCTGCAATTTTGTGCTCCTCCTGACACTGGCCTCAGAGCAGTAGAATTTTTACAGACCTCGACCTCTGGTTTGGGTTTTTAATTAGACTATAGTAATGTAATGTAGCTATCATTTCCTCACCACCCCACACCTTGCATATTTCCAAAGTCACATTGTTCCCCCTCTTCTCCTAGTGGCAGGCATGGGCCTCTGTGTTGCTGTAATTTTGCTATTTAACATTTTCAAGCCCACTTACAAATCCATCATATGGTGTAGATGTCACAGAACTGTCACCCCTCTTTTCTCACTGGATCCTCAGAACATGCCCGTGAGGTTTGTTGGGAACTAGTATCGCCCCATTCTACTGATGAAGAAACAGGAACTCAGAGATTAAGTTATGTCCAGGGTGAGATGCCAGATCTCCTGGGTGTGTGCCCGCACACTGCCTCTCTAATGATGATCATTATACCCTTTAAAAATGACCATTAGTCGTAGCTGCAGAGGGGTGTCAACTCATGGGAAGCCAGTCCCTTTAAAGACCTGTCCCTGGTCTGGGGCAGGTCCCAGGTGCTATGTAGAAAGAGGGTCCAGATTAACCTCCTGCACTTGCAAACTTAGCTCCTGAACCTACGTGTCTCCAACTGGGGCCTTCCTCCATATTCCGCCCTGCTTAGCATCAGCCCTCACCTGTCCTTCGTTCCCTCCTCTGCCCAGTCTCTCCCTTGGCTGCATCCATCAGCTCCTTCCTGCTTCCAACCTCTCGCTTAATTTCCTGGCTACTGACCCCCACAATGTGTCTCCCAGGAGAGAGAATCCTGTTTGATCTGTCCCCAGCCACCACACTTAAGTGATCCCTTTCCAGCAGCCTTCCTCTTGAATTAGCCCCAAGGACTGTGATGCCAGCTCAGGGAGCCCCTGCTGACTCCTCCCCCTCAGTGCTTGGTAGTATCACCCCAGGGCTCATTCTGCTCTGGACCTGTAGACCTGGTGTCCCTCAGGTCTCATCTGCAGAAATGAGCTGGGCCAGAACTCTGGAAAGGTCAGGTACCTGGGAAAATGTCTAGAAGGAGGATAATGTAC